>NW_015529904.1:0-637 GCF_001515645.1 Sinocyclocheilus grahami
ACAGTCTGTCTAATGTCTGTAGCCTGTATGTTACTTTTCCACCAATCTAATGAAAGTTTGGTCACCACCGCTCTGACACTATGCTGGCAGCCACAGTCTCGTCTGCCAGTCCAGTACCAAGTTCTCACAGTTCCTTTGCCCATCTTGCACCAGTGCAACCCAAACAGTTTCCCAGGTAACATGCAAAACAAGAGCGTGTGTGTTTAAATATACGGGTAACCTGGCATGCATGTGGATCCTACTCATAAACTGAATGACCCATTAATACAGGTTCATCTTTAGTCTCAACAGTGCAAATAGCTTTGTTCCACCCACCAACCAGACTGTGAACACACTGATAAATTGTCACTTACTGGTCAAGTGCAGGTGCTTCCATTCGCACCAATAAAACATGCCAGCACAACCACAGGCCTGTTAAAGAGGCACATTATCCTTGAAGGCCCAAGTGAGAAGCATACTTCAGGAAAAAAAAAAAGTACATTATTTGTCAGAGACACCCAAGAGGTTACAAAGATGATGCACAAGCCTGGTTCTGCTATATCCAGGGTCAGAAATTAACCAGGGCTCATGGCAAAAATGCTACAGAAAGGTGACAAAATTCCCCAATGAATGTAAGACTTCATCCCTAAAGAAATTT
>NW_015529905.1:0-637 GCF_001515645.1 Sinocyclocheilus grahami
TATATATATATATATATATATATATATATATATATATTGCTCTGTAAGCTACTGATGACATTTCTTCTATTTGACATTTAAATAAATGAATAATTGGTGGAGTAACCTTGATTTTCAGTCAACAAATGAAAACATCTATTATTTTGACAAACTGTCATTTTCTGAAAGCTAAATAAATAAATAAACAAATAAACCATACATACATACATATATCTATACATACATAAATGACCACTAAAAAATGCTCAATATTTTTATTTGAAATTTGGAAGAAATGTTAGTAAATCTAGAGAAACTGAGAATTTTCATACTACTCATTGCTTCTCGTACTTTTACATGTTCATCCCTTAGCATTGCTAAGAAATAAAAATAAATCTGGAAAGCAAGGTAAAATCGAGAGACCCCACACATCCTTATCAAGAATCTTGTGATGTTGCTGTTGCCTGTTTTCCCAGGCAGGATTTCCGAGGCCAGTGTTTAGCTGGAGAGAGCAAAGCAATCTGCCATAGATCTCCCTTTAGAGTGAGCCGTCTCTCCCTTCATGTCACAGGGAGGGGCTGTGCTTCTGTCAGGATTACACAGATAAGGAAGTAACATTCATCTATTTTTCAGCGTAATGGATGAGCGTGCTTCAGCT
>NW_015529906.1:0-637 GCF_001515645.1 Sinocyclocheilus grahami
AGGTTACTGTGTCAGGTCGAGTGTGGTCGCATGAAGGCCCGAAAGCCTCGGACTCTCCTAGGCGCTGGCGCGGGGGTGTAGTGCGTGTCACGCGCCGTGACTGACCGAGGTCCGAGGCTTTGAGATGAGTCTCCTGTGCCGTCTCCTAGGAGACTGTAACCCGAGCACGGCATTGAAACACTCATTTACAAACCATTAGACATGCACAGTATATCTTCCATTCTTCATTAACGAAAGTGCAGTGTAGGCTTCATTTGGTGGCTGTAATGTGCCCTGTGACACTTGCACATGTGTGTTTGTTCAACTGTGTTGTTGTTTAATTAGGTCAGATGAGAGCAGGAATAATGGGTAACTGTAAATGCAGGCAGAGTCCACTCCTGGGACCTAAATCACAGCTGCATCTGCCAGAGCAATGCATCCACACTGAATACCAGACCAACTCCTGCTTTACAGTGTCCTGTTGATCTAATCAGATGCACTCTTGTAGGATGCTGGCGCTTAGTTTGGGATCGTGGACATCTTGATCTTGAGCTGTTATATTATGAAGGTCTGTCTCATCATGTGGTTGTTCAGAGATTAGATTTACTTCTGCAGAAGGATACATATTGTGCATGATGTTGTTGCAGTGCCTGCTTTC
>NW_015529907.1:0-637 GCF_001515645.1 Sinocyclocheilus grahami
AAACTTGCTGCTTTGGTTACAAGAAAGCGCTGTGTTTTTCCACAGTCACACATTCTCCATTGGTCTTTGCTTGGCATTTAGCATTTTACAGTGATTCATATAAAGTTAAACTAGTGACGCTTATTTCTAGATTCAGAAAGTAACATTGTAAAGAGTAACATTCATTCTTTTGTATTGTATCTCAGGGCGTCTATGGGACGGTGAAGCCCAAGGTTGACAGCACTGTACAGTTCGGGCAGAGTAAGCAAACACTCGCTGACACACAAACACGAATGAAACATGCCTTCTTACTGAACCTTTTCTATAAAATGACAAAGTGAATCTTTGCACTGTAATCTAGACAGTTATGCCTACTTGAAGAACCCTCCGCCGGAGTTTTACCCCAGAGCCGGAGTCATCGGATTTGCCGGGATCCTGGGCCTTTTCTTCGGGAGAGGTAGTGAAAGTTTAATGATAGCATTGGAGCCTGCAGTTTATTAAAGAGACCAAATACACTGCAAGAATATTTTCTTCCTCAATTTTGTCTTGTTTTCTACTATCAATATCTAAACATCAAATATCTAAAAGACATTTACTCAAGATGCAAAATTACTTAAAGGGGTCATAGGATGCTAAATGCACTTTTACAAGTAGTTTG
>NW_015529908.1:0-637 GCF_001515645.1 Sinocyclocheilus grahami
TGCATTGCTGCCTATGCAGGGTCAGAAAGCTCTCGGATTTCATCAGCAAAAATATCTTAATTTGTGCTCCGAAGGTCTTACATGATTTGGAACGACATGAGGGTGAATAATTAACGACAGAATGTCCTTTATTCACGTACGCAATGCGTAAAATGACAAATTCAGCATGGACTACATTTCCCAGAATGCACCTGCCCCGCGCGCTTCCTCGCAGCAGCGGTGATGCTGATGGAGTGTTTTCGCTCGCGGTGCTGGAGATGTGATGGGTCTTCTGGAGTTCGCCTCTGATCGTCATGTTTCCCGGGGTCCTTTACGCGCTGCTGGCGGGTTTTCTCGGTGCGGTCGCGTCCTCCTCCGCCAAACTGTCCCTCGGCACCGACTACCTGAAGGGCGTGTGTGAGACCGGCCTGCGGACATGGGGCGAGCAGAGGAGATTCACGCAGCACAACGACACGAGCGCGTGCGACTGGGTGAGTCACTCACAGTCACTGTCACATCAGGGTTCAAACAGCTCTCGCATTTAGCTGTTTTCTGGGATGAGGAAGAGGATGAGGATGATGCTGGTACAGACACGTATGACCTTCAGCAGCGCGCACGTGACAGTGCTCTGTTTTGACGCACTAATTGAGCATTAGTA
>NW_015529909.1:0-637 GCF_001515645.1 Sinocyclocheilus grahami
TGGCAGAAACCTATACTGGACGGACTATATTTTGGAGACCATAGAGGTGTCCAAACTGGACGGGTCTCACAGAACGGTGCTGATTAGTGAAAACATGACCAATCCAAGAGGTCTGGTAGTGGACCCTAGAAACAAGTAAGACCAGTGATCAAATAACATGTATATGAAAATGAATTTGAATGACCAGAGGTTGAAAATGAAATCCATTTTTATGTATTTCAGCACACACCTGATGTTTTGGACAGACTGGGGCAGAAATCCTCGTATCGAGAGAGCCAGCATGGATGGGAAATTAAGGACCACGATCATCAGCAACAAACTTTATTGGCCCAATGGCTTAACTATTGACTACCCCAACAACCTGCTTTACTTTGCAGACGCTTACTTAGACTTTATCGACTACTGTGATTACGATGGAAAGAACCGAAAACAAGTGTTGGCCAGTGATTTGGTGAGAACTTTTGTTTTATGTACTCATTTATGTTTATGAATATGACACGGGTGATACTGTAGCATTGCAGACTGCAAAAATGGTGCTCTTTCTCAGAGTTTTTGTCTTGTTCTCCAGTATAAACTTTCTTAGATCAAGAAAAATTTTAAGTAAATTTTTTTCCACCGCTGAATTAAAAATAAAAAA
>NW_015529910.1:0-637 GCF_001515645.1 Sinocyclocheilus grahami
GAGCAATGGCTTTGAGTCTGTGGTCACGCATACCCTGCTAATTTTGTGTATTCTGCTGAAAAAGTGTTGCTAGGCACCGAAAGGAGAAACTGTGAGTGGGATTCAGATGGCAAACGCTCTGCTGTTTTCTTTTTATCTGCAATAACGTTTCATTATAAAAGACTCGCAGCTTGTTGCATTACTACCTTCAGTAATGCATGAACATAATGATATCTTCAGCATTCAAGCTGACGTTTGTTCCCTCTCATGAGGGACTGCTATAAATACACATTCTCAGATGATATGAATCACTTGACTATGCTAGACTGCCAACATGTACCTTGTCTGTTTGATTTGATCCAGTCTTCATTTTAAAGCAGGTAAGACTCCACACGATGACATGCAAAGTTAAGACATGCCTGCAGCCACTGCCTTTAAAACACTTGAATAATGCAGGACAACTCTTCAGGTGCACATCTACCACTCGTTCAGCCCTGTCTAGAGTGTTTTCGATCACGGGAAAATGTATAAAGTGTAAACTAACAAATGCAACGCAATGAATCAAATTAAAATTAGCATTACCCCATTCATCCACACTTTAATGCGAAGCATGCATGTTGCATTACAGATAATAAACACATATTATCTTTTTTTTTTT
>NW_015529911.1:0-637 GCF_001515645.1 Sinocyclocheilus grahami
TATCTTTATAGTTATCGTGCTTGGTGTGAACGGGCCTTTACACTGTGAAAAAAACTAAATATCTTCCAGTTTATGGGACCCTTTTTAGTCACAAATACTTGCAGTGTTTGAAACTACATAAAAACCCATGTTAGACCAACAGAATGATTTTTAAAAAAAAAATGTAAACATTGCGGTCTATATACAACCTTAAGAAAACTAAATCTTGTATATCTTTGATTTGTAAGGCGATTATGCCTTCAGACAGAAACAAAGCTTGTATACCTCACTTTATACACTTTTAGGTGTTCTTTTGATCATATAAGGGTTTTGAAAACCCTTCATACCATTATCATCAAAAGCTGCATTTAACGACTCTGAAAATATCATGTGATGTAACCCTATTGTAATTTTCCTCATACCTATACATTTTTCAATGTAGTTTTATTACTGCATTACTCTGATTTCACAAACAAATCAAACTATTACGTTTTTCAAACATTAATGAATTCTGTTCTGTAGTGAAATATTTTTGTAATGACATAATAATGAAATATTAAGTCAAATGACTATATAAATGGCTAAAATGATAGATCAATTTATTGTCAGTAATTTAAAGGGATCATATGATGCGATTTCAATTTCTCCTTTCTCTTTG
>NW_015529912.1:0-637 GCF_001515645.1 Sinocyclocheilus grahami
ACCTCCTCCACAAACACAGACACACATAAGAGGAAACAGATTCAGTGTTGCATTCGTTCAAGATCTGAATACTGGCGCATCTGAACTCTGAAAAAATCTGACAGCAAGGTTTGACAGCTAATGCCAGAGTTCACCAAAACAAATACTTAATACTTAAAAAAAAAAAAAACTCGAGGTAAACACAGTTCAACTCCAAAATGGTTTTGCATGCAAAAAAAGATTTTTCAGCGATGAAATGATCTCAAGTTCAGTTTTATTCTACGACTGAGGCATTAATCTCTCACAATTCATACATATGCATGAGAAACACAGAATATGCATCACGCATAACAAAGAATGTTAGCTTTCTTCACGTGAATATTTTAGTTAACCTGTGGATGTGAATATTTATACCCAACTAATAGCCCGTGTCGTTATTGTTAACAAAAACTATTAATAATTATTGAATTGAAATAAAGTGGACATAAAACACAAATAATATATAGAAAACCTAAACTTAGAAAACCTAAATGAAAATTAGAAATGTTACTTTGACAGCTAACTTAAATGATTTGAAGTGCTAAAATTATAATATTAAAATAAAATACATTTTAAAAAGCTAAACGTAAATATTATTATTTTTTAAACTTATAAAAAT
>NW_015529913.1:0-637 GCF_001515645.1 Sinocyclocheilus grahami
GAGCGACGTGTCGCAGATCGAGCGCATCCAGGAGAGCATCATCCACGCCCTGCGGCTCCACCTGTTGTCCAACCACCCCGACAACGCCCTACTCTTTCCCAAGCTGCTGCAGAAACTGGCCGACCTGCGGCAGCTGGTGACGGAGCACGCGGAGCTGGTCCAGGAGATCAACAAGACGGAGGACGCTTCACTCCACCCGCTTCTGCAGGAGATCTACAGGGACATGTACTGACTTTGAAGCGTCGCCGTTCTCAGCAAGCGCCAAAACACAAGAGCTCCCTCTGCGTGTGGGACAGGAGATAAAAGATGCTCAGGTCAGAGGGGGAAAGAAGCCTGGTGGGAACATCTTTGTGGTGTGCACCTGCTGTCGGATCAAGCACTGCCGGGACATTATAGGGTAAAGCCAGTGTAATTCTAGGCTGAGAAATATAGCACTAACCTTTAATAGGGCACAGACCTTTATAAGGCCAATGCCTATAGTCCCGTAGAAAAGTGCAATAGATGCTTTTGTAAATTTGCCAAAAAGTGGATTTCAGGTGCAGTAAATAGATGGCACTCAAAATATATGCCTTGGCTCACTGTAAACTGGCAGTAAACCATTAAAGTGCCATATTTAGCTTCATACGCATCTGTTTAT
>NW_015529914.1:0-637 GCF_001515645.1 Sinocyclocheilus grahami
GTGTGACTCAAACGCACCGCCGGTATTTTTAGCAGTGTGCCGGCCCCTGTTTCCTCCGGGGCCACCGGGAGGATACTACTGTCCGCTCCTCTGTCGGGCCCCGTGGGGAAACGAGGTCAAGCTAAGAAAGGGTCCTGTCAATCCAGACAGCTTTTATATTGGTCCTGTCTGTCAATCGTGGCCTTAGTGCAGTGGCATTTTAAGGATATAAATACCAGAGCACTGCTGTGTGATCTACACATGACACCAACATGAGACAAAGGCTCAGATACAATGCAGCCTTACAACCAGAATCAAAACTGATATATATATATATATATCAGCTCTTTTACAACAGCTCCAAATGTGGCTCATTCAGAAGAAGAAATTTCAGTTTTATAACAGCAGTTTCACTTTTGTACATTTTCATTTGTTATTAATAATCGCAGTGGTGATTATTACAAACGACTGCAGACTTCAGCACATTTTGTTTCCTACATATCCACCTTATCCAGCACTCGTTTTGTTTTCTATTCTACAAAATGTCCTGTCTCTACTTCGAGGTGAGAATTCGCTGCAAATGGTTCACGAAAAATGTCAGACCTTTTTGCAGACCTGTTTGACCTGATTAGATCAAAAAGTGATTTATTCACGCATA
>NW_015529915.1:0-637 GCF_001515645.1 Sinocyclocheilus grahami
TACTAAATGAAATGCTTAATTAGAAAGCAAGAGGTGATCTCTCCCTGCTGGGGTTTAAATCCTTTTACTGATGTTTGCTCATTTTTCTGGGGACCCCAATCATTCCAGGGACCCCCAGTTGCCACCACAGCTAATGATGGAAGAACAGTTGGGCAGTGGGCACTTCTTGAATTCCTCCATTGTCTGGAACTAGTTCGTTATTATAAGTCATTATTTACTAGTTATTCCAAGAATGATCACACATTGTGTTTGAAATATCAGGTGTGTTTCTGATAACATTCAAAACAATTTAGTGTGAATGGGTAGTATGGGCACATCTACAGTTCCAGTGTTGTTCTCAAGTTTGACAAGAGAATATGTGTTTATAAGAGAAAGTATATTGTTGACTCTGGCTGCTTGGACTTCTGGCTGCATCTCCTTATAAACAAGATGGATAGTAAAATATGGATGCCATTGTTCATTGTGACATAGTAGTGGTACTCTACAGATACAGGTCTTCCTCCTGCTGTCCAAACAGAGGAAATACTGCTCCCCCCATTACTTTTTGGGTCTTCAAGCTTTGTCTACAAGGTCTCCAAGTAGATTTCCTTCGCTGTCCTCGCGCCGAGCGTGGGAAAGACACATGAAGGAAGCGGAT
>NW_015529916.1:0-637 GCF_001515645.1 Sinocyclocheilus grahami
TTTTTTTTTTTTTTTACTGTAATTATAAAATATGAACCAATTAATAGTTAAATAAATGTCAATTAATGATCAAACAACTTAATTAAACATTTAATTTATTCATATTTGTATATTTGTGTATGTACATAAAGAAATCATGTTTCGCACAGTAAGTCATCCTAATCATCCAGCAAAAATGGTTATAAAATAGTTTCATATGTATTATTTTTGTTATATGTAATATTATTATTATCATTATTGTATAAAAATATCAAATACATATAATTTTTAGCCTAATAATTTTTAGCCTATTGTAAATGATGTTTACAAGCAAGTCCTCCTTGCAGAATGTGAAAAAACTCAGTTTTAAACATCACAGTCCAAATGTATAAGTTTGTCAAGCATGTAAATTGTTGAGCCCTGATGTTGATGAAATATCTGTCCACATCTCGTGTAATTCCTGGATTTTACCCCCGACTGGTTACAGGTAACTGAAGAAATCTACCTCAACCCAGCATAACCTATGCAATGGACAGGTGTGGACCAATGGACTCGACTCGCTCGCCGGTGCTCAAACATTTGCTAAAGCCGCCACTGTAAACCTGATATGGGTATCAGAACTTATCACAGGTGCAGCTTAACACACACACACACACAC
>NW_015529917.1:0-637 GCF_001515645.1 Sinocyclocheilus grahami
GGTAGAGAATGATGTCTCGGGTCGCTAAAGACCCGAGGTATACATTTAAGGGTTAACCCAGATAAATGTTAAATATTCTGTTATGGTTGCGGGAACTTTAATTTACAGTTTTCATAATGCAAGTAGAATAGTTTAGTGTAACATTCCTGAAGAAATGTTCTCTGTTTTTTTTTGCATTGACAAGGAACATTGATTTGTAATGTTACAATGGTGAGTTGTTCTGTAGTGTTTTGTTGAATATGTAAAAACATATATCAAATGTTCAATTTCTATAACTAGAGTCAAAATATTTCTAGACTGTACTGTCCACATTGTTAAATATATATTTCTAACATTAAAAAAAATATTTTTGTTTGTCAGCTTGAAACAAATTTAACATTTACAGAACATTCAAACAATGTTGCACTAATGTTTCTCCACGTTTAAGAAAACAAATACTAACATCATGAGAATTTTCCATTAACATTATTTTAAGATGTTAACATCAACATAAAAACACTTTTAGATTTTTTACACTTTTAGAACACTTTGTTTTTACAAACTGAAACATTGTGGAAAAAGTAGTATATATTGTAATGACCCGGCAGTGAGTGCTAGCAGCCAGGTGCATTATGGGTATTCGTTTAGAGTGGAATTA
>NW_015529918.1:0-637 GCF_001515645.1 Sinocyclocheilus grahami
GAATTTGATTTTTAATAGCAGACAGGGCAGACATGAAGTGGGACACATTTGCAGTATACTATCTGCATAAAATGGCAAAAGTGGCATGGCGAGATTACATTTTTAAAACAACACCAATGATAAATGATCATTTTTGCATTAAAAAAGAGTTTTCTTGAATTATTTTTTCCATGTAATGAAAGAATTAATGAATTTATTTATTTAGTTAAATTTGAATAGTTTTAACATGTAGTTGTAAATGTAAATACACTCAATTTCTATAAAACATAAGCAAAATTAATTAATGTTTGAGTGGCATGTAAAACAATATTATTCTATTATTCATTTAATTTAATTAACTAGGAAAATGCATGCAAGATTGTATTTATAAACTATTTACTCCAATCTCTGTTCTGCTTGTGTGTAGCTAGACGTGTGCAGGTCTGACTGTAACAAGAATTATATTATGCCACAATAAATTGGAAAAAGGAAATACTAGCAATCATTCCTTTAATAATCAGTGAATTATAACAAGACCACCTGCTCCAATCGGTCCTTGCTGCAGATGCACATCCAGCAAGAGTCTATGTTTTGAAAGGGAGGAGGTAAAAATCATATCCTCCAACTTGCCCCGTGTATGTATACAAATGTGTCCTCA
>NW_015529919.1:0-637 GCF_001515645.1 Sinocyclocheilus grahami
AATTTTAGTTTTACAAACACACTCACACTAATAAGCATAAGTTATACTACTGCTGCCACCAATTTACCACAGGGCATCATCTGCAAGCCGACATCTGAAATATATAGCGACGGAGTGAAATAAACAGAAAAATGTTCCAGTGGCTTGTTGAGTCTCGGTTAACAAGCTCTGTCATACCCCTCTCAATACTCTGACCTGAATACATCACTCACAGGTCACCGAGAGTTCAACAATTTAGCGACCCTTGCTTCATTTGACAGAACGTCTAAGTGCAGATTTGACGGAACGAATCCAAACGTGACCGCTGGGGTAAAATGACCATGTCAAATGTGCCTGTTGATTAGTTGGGGCGTATGATTCCGGTGGTGTACACCATGTTTGCCCTTGTTAAAGGGGCATATCAGTGCTGTGTATGAACCTACGCCAAGCATAAGTAGGTCTCCAGAGTGGAGGCTTATAGGTTCATGTACAGACACTGAATGCTAAGCGGGCTTACAGTGAGCCAGATAGCAGGAAACAGGCCATCATCTTATCACCCAGAGAGATGTAGAGTTCATTCGCTTTTAAGCTACTAAATTGCTCTTTACAAATATTAGTCAATGGAGGACCTGTATATATATATATATATATATATATA
>NW_015529920.1:0-637 GCF_001515645.1 Sinocyclocheilus grahami
TGGAAGATTCGTTCGTCGGCCTGGATGAATTAAAGCAGAGAGCTGTTTTTCTCTCTGTGTTCTATTGACACTCTGGCAGCGTTGCAAGCTTGGCAATAATTCACAGCCTCTGTTGACCCTCAAAGTCAGGTGAAGGAGCATCACTGATACGGACACACACAGGAGCCAACTTTACCTGGCAGACAGCTGAACTAATACAGCGGCTTCTGGGAGACAAAATATGACTGAAACAAAGCAATGCGAGAACGTACATCTGCAGATGGACAGAAACTGTTCTTAATGACTCATAGAAAAGGCTGCGACGGCCTACGTTTCTGTCCACAGCAGATGGTTGCTGTCGTCTAATGGTCTGAGCTGTCAGAAAACAAGCAAAACTCTCGGCACATTTCCCAAACTAAACTGAGCAGCATTTCCTCGCTGTAGGGTCTGTTCCAGTCATAGACACACGGATGCACAGACAGACATTAAGAGTGAATCTCATGAAACTTGTCAAGAACACCAACAACTAAAAACAAAAATAATAATAATAAATAAACAAACAAATATTTAATATAAAATCAGTATGAAATGTTACATTAAATATAATTATATGATATAGTAAAATAATAATAATTTTATAATAATCATATTAAATAAA
>NW_015529921.1:0-636 GCF_001515645.1 Sinocyclocheilus grahami
AGCATGTTTAGGCCCTCAAAAATGCGATTCACTTTGGAGAAGAAGCGGAAAGAATAATAAGAAACGGAGCAATTCCAATAGGGTCCTCTCCCCATCGGTGCTCGGGCCCTAATAATCGACCAGTCCGTACATTATTGACAGGCATTTAGTAAGCGATTGATGGATTTGAGTCTTAGCATAGTGATTCCACACCTCTGAGCAATCAGAAGACATCAGATCTGTTCTGTGTAATTGGCAGGGAACAGACCAGTCCTGCCACGCAATCGACCTTTCCACCATGATGCATCAGAACGGTCCAGTACTTCAATCATTTCACCGGAACTGAAGCCCAACTCGTCATCTTCCTCTGCTGTGAAGTCATACATTGCTCTCACCTGTATGGTTGACCTCTAAAACACACAAACACACCCAATGAAGCGTCAGTATAATAAAAGGTACTAATATCCTTCTGAACTTTGTTCCTTAATGTTCCTAAATGGCTGGTTCCTAAATCATTTTGTAATACTGAGGATATGAAAGTAAAATCTGCATTTTACTAATTTTACTAATGCATATGGATAAACTACCAATAAATATGGGTAAATAAATAAGCGTGTATTGCCATTTAAAGGTGCAGTGTGTAATTTCTGTTCAATT
>NW_015529922.1:0-636 GCF_001515645.1 Sinocyclocheilus grahami
CAGTGAGAGCATGACATTTCTAGCTGCATCAATATCACTTGCATTTGACATGAACCACTGCGTTTTCACAGTCCTTCAGTCCACTCCAGCACTGACCAGCTCGTGTGTCATGCGCTTCGTCCCAGCAAAAATTTGCCCAGTTCTCCCCATGGAACCTCCCTATTTTTAAGCAGCCTACTTCTTATAATAAACCTCTCTTAAGTCCGTGACGCACCAGAAGTTTGCACAAAATCCACATAACAACTTCCTTGCTTTAAAGTTGCGAGTTTCCAGCTGAGGTACAAAGCAGCTAAGAAGATTGTGGGACCTTGCTTCGAATTTTGAGGGAATTGTTTCTTTGTGGCTTCAGGTTTTGCATTAAACAACAGCTTTGTATCTGGTTGGTGTCGGCTGTGCAAACTCTACTTTTGTCTTTGTGTCTTGAACTTGGATACTTGAGGATCTTCTAACTCATGCACAATTATATGGATCGGATTGAGTAAGTCATGCTGACCTGCCTTAGATTTCCAGTGGGACGCTTTCTATTTTCTCACTCTCTCTATGTTCCTGCTCCACTCTTTCATTCTATTCTCTTTCTTCACATCTGAAGCTGCAGCAACTTTGCCTCTCGTCTGCAGTTGAAGGCATCTGGTCTAC
>NW_015529923.1:0-636 GCF_001515645.1 Sinocyclocheilus grahami
ACTTTGCCCTCGATGGAGGCGAAGATGTTGTTGAGCAGCACCGGCTTCATGGTGTTATAGACGGCCATCTTCACCCTGCGCTCGCCGGGCCCCGTGAAGCCCGGCCCCAAAACACACTGAACGTACGGTAAACGGCCCTGCCAACCCCGCGGACAAGCAGCGCCAGACAGCTGACTGAAGACACACACACACACATCAAGCTCATGATTGAGATGCTGCGATTCAGGAATGAAAGGGGCGGGGCTGACCTCAGCAGTTTGGAGGCGACGTTGGCGCTGATTGGCTGAGCCAGGATGATTGGCAGGCCTGAGGACTGGGTGGAAGGGAACTGGGTGTGGTTAAAGGAGGGGAACCCAGGTGTGAACGGGTCACCGGAGCCCAGATGCACCTGCCGTGATGAGAAATGACTGTAAACTGACACATCTGAACACATAATAGGGAGGTTAGTGGAGGTTTGATGATACTGTGCTGGAATTCTCACTTGGAGAGGTTTGCCTTTATAGGTTCTGGACTTTATATTTAAGAAACATTATAAAAAGTAATGGATTTCTGAATTGAAATGCTCAAAAATGATTTCATCGTTAAGAAAAGAGACGAAAAAGTTTATTTGGAAGATGTTTTAATCTATCCTTTAAC
>NW_015529924.1:0-636 GCF_001515645.1 Sinocyclocheilus grahami
GCTGATTACATTTCAGCCTGACAGATTCACTGAGAATTTAATATGAGAGTAAAATAAAGCATATTTTGTGACAAAATGCCTTGTGAATATGCGTTAGGCTCAGTTATTCATTGTTGCGTGAGTCATCTTAGCAGCGGCGGAGTCACGTCCCACACGTAGCGGCTGATTGAATCGGAAGTGCTCTGTGAGTGAACGTGTCTCACAGCGACGTGCAGTTCACTTGAATTACGTCCTAGTACTGTACAGAGACACCCGAACGGGCGAGCAGCTGCGTGAAGACAAGAGAACAGACCCGTTTATGCCGAACTCGGTTCATTGTCAAACGACGATGAAATCCTTCATTCCGTTGGCGCTTTTACTCACCAGCGTCCACGTGACGACAGCAGGATCCCCCGCGCACAGGTGCTTCTGCCAGGTGAGAACATCAACATCACGAGCAGGGCTTCATCCTGTTAGAAACTCGGTTTGATTCAATATTACACATGTGACGCTAACATAAAAACGCAGTACTATGTTGTTTTTCATTTGTCAATACCGTGGTTTTAGAAATGCAGTAGGCCTGTGTGCCATGTGAATGCCATAGTAAATATAAACAGTGTTGGGGAAAGTTACTTTTAAAAGTAATGCGTTACTCCA
>NW_015529925.1:0-636 GCF_001515645.1 Sinocyclocheilus grahami
TACATCTTGGATGGCCTGAGGGTGAATACATTTTCAGCAAATTTTTTATTTTTGGATGGACTATTCCTTTATTAATAATATACATGCAATAAATTGTTACTCATACATAATTTATCATATACATGTCTGTTTCAGTTAGGCTTTGAGAAGGATACAGGTAATTGGCGTCTGGAATTCCTCTAGACACACAGTACAGGATATTATCCCTGTATTTCGACTTCGCTCCCTGGAATAAAGTAAAAATGTTGAGCATTAGTGTTGTTGTTGTTGTTGTTGCATGCAAAAGATCTTGAAGTAACACTTAAGGAGTTTTATTCTCACATCTTAACGTCACATGATTTCTCGTGGTTACAGAAGGGGCAGGTAAACTGGGTGTCCAGGTTTCCCGTCATCTTTTTCTTGGGAGGGGGTTTTCTCTTCGACTTTCTGCGTCCCATCTTTTACTTCACGGAGGACATAAAGCACAAATCAAATCAGACCAAATATACTTTAAAGCAATCTTTAAATACATTAAATGAAGACGCTGCTTGTGTCAAATATACACAAACAGAAGCAACAGCCTCTTGCAACCATGAGCTTTACAACATAAAAACAGATCAAGGTAACCTTTATGTGATGACATTCAGCATCTAAAAA
>NW_015529926.1:0-636 GCF_001515645.1 Sinocyclocheilus grahami
GAAGGTGAATAATGACTGAATATTCATGAATATACAGCTACTTGAAAGAAACATTTGTTGTGATTTACAATATGCATATAGTGATTATAACTGACTCTTCTAATGCAAAACTTAATACATATTTTATTTGATTTAAGTTATTTAAATAAATTATTTGAGAAGTCTCTTAAATGCAAAATGAATCGTTCACATTCATTTGATGGTTCTCGGTCAGCTTTTTATGTAAAACATGACCTCACTGATCTGTCCTCACTCCTCATGTTGACAGACATGTGTGGCATTGGGCAAGTCGATCACACCACTCTACAGATGACTGAATCAGATCATTTCATATGCTTATGCCTGGGAATTTAGGAAGTAGAGGCTACTTTATTTTTCTCTTTATTTATCCCTTTACATTAGTGATTTAGTTCTAGAATGACAGACTTGCTTGTTTTGCTTAGCCTTTGACTGTTAATTAAATACAAATTAATGGAACATAATACATCCAGAAATGGATTTAATTAGTTGTACTTTGTTGAGTAAGTGCAAATTGTTAGTGTTCTTAATGTTTAATGTTGCCTAAGGAGGGCAGTGAATGTAGTTTACTCAATCAGTATTCTTCATACACAATAAAACAGTTTTATAAAAAAAAAA
>NW_015529927.1:0-636 GCF_001515645.1 Sinocyclocheilus grahami
AAAAAAAAAAAGTAAAATTAAGAGCTAGGGGGTGTAAACCTTTGGACAGGATGATCGGTGCAAATTGTAATGAATTATTTTTGTGTGTGGAAAATATGTAAATAAATAAATTAGATGTTTTGCATAGCGATTAATGCAAAAATAAATAAACAAATATTCTCATTACTTTTAGCTAATGCAAACATACATAAATAAAATAAACATAAGAAATTATTTCAGCCTATTTTAGAGCTAATTTGAGATTTTTTGCTTAGTGACGAATTCAAAACTAAATAAATAAATTGGCTCGTCCAATCAGATTTCGTACGTATCTCATACAGTACATAAAGGATCTGGAATATCATAATAGTTTAATGTGCCACATGCAGAAAGTGTTTTTGAATACCAGGTAAAGAGACATCAGCTCTGTGAAGTCGTGACAGTGTCATCATGCCACCGGACACCCAGAATCTGTCAGGAGTGAGTGTGTCCGACACGCAGCCCTCCGTTTGAGAGATTAAAGACTCCGCGAGGCTCACCGTCTCAATTCAGATCATCAACCTGAGTCTGATGAGGAACCTCTGAGGGTTTCAGCTGCTTTAAGGCGTCTTTCCCTTTCATCAGCAGTCTTTCACTCAACACGTCACGGTTCATGCG
>NW_015529928.1:0-636 GCF_001515645.1 Sinocyclocheilus grahami
TTTTTTTTTTTTTGTTACTTCAATTCTGTGAACTCCCCCAAACTACTGCCCTCAAACGGGAGAAGTGATATAAACCCAAAGCGACGCATGTGAGGACCTGATCATTTGTTAATATGCAGTGACGGGATGCTCTGTCCTTGAGTGATTTTAACCATTCACACATGCGTAAATATAAGATGAATCAGTCTCAAGCTGTAAATCATTCGTTTTATGATTCCCCCCTGCCCCCTTTTTTCTCTATTTGACCAGCAACATTTCATGATTTTGCCTGTAATGGTAGGCTTTTCTTTTAAATTATGAATGCACATGTGACATTGTTTTATATGGTTATGTGATGGTGAAAGTTGTGATGTGTCAGGTCGTAGTAGCATTTGGCTGTTTTGGGTGGGGGACCTTTATTTTTCCGGACAATGTTTAAAGAATGTGTGGTGTTTGTAATAAAGGATTTTATTTTGGAGGATATCCGATCTCTGCATTGTTTGAATGCACTTCTCCAGGTACTTTGCTTATAGTCGTCTAAACATAATATATACAGTTTGATCCAAAAGTCACATTGAAATCTGGTATTCAAAATGTAATGAAATAATCTAAACCTGAAAATGCATTAAGGTGTAAAAAGTGTTTTGTTTTATAAAC
>NW_015529929.1:0-636 GCF_001515645.1 Sinocyclocheilus grahami
AGATTTTCTTGGGTTGAGTCAGTGAGGCTCATCCTGACAGCACACCGCAAACATGTAATGACTTCTGAGAGTTAATGCATGCTGATGTTGAGTAAATGTTAGAGGTTATAAAATAAAAGACATAAAAACACTGTATGCAGATGATGGGAAAGCATCTGAGAAAGACAAATAAAAGTGATTGTACTTACATGAAATAGATGGGATATCCTCCTTCAAAATACCAGCAATACTTCTTTGCTTCTATGCACTGCAAAAAAATACATAAAACGAGAAAAATGTATTAATTAATTAATGCATTCAAATAAAGATGCATCTAATTTACAATTATAAATTATGTCTAGACAATGTTCTGTAAAATGTTACAAAATTATTAAGATTATTATTTTAATAACATTTACCACATCCTGGATAAATCAACTACATATACACATGTTTTGCATCCAGATTTGAAGTGGCTCTGAAAGGTTTCTGGACGCTAAAGTCACACATAAAAATGTCTGAATGTCATTGTAGCAGATGCAAAATATCACACCAGGTGGTGTCTGCAGTTAATCAAACCACACACAGACAAACACACGCAAGCACACGCTGTAAACCTGGTGTCCTCAGTGAGGCGTTCGCTCTCAGAAGAACCAA
>NW_015529930.1:0-636 GCF_001515645.1 Sinocyclocheilus grahami
TTTCAACAGGTCAGACTCACCATTAACAGAAATTGAATTGAAATTCAGATTTAAAGCCACCTACAAGTGTGGTTTGATTGAGTGTGATTGAATTTGTTAAATCAGATCAGTGTTTTTTTCTGTCATAAACATAAAACATAAAATAGTTGTGCTGTCAATGCGTAGAATTCTTTAGATTAGAATTGTTTGAAATCTGAAGGCGTCTTCCATAAGTGGGAGAGATTGGCTCATATCTCGCTTGATGGTAACATTTGAAAAACACTGATGTTTAGTGGATTTATTCACTGACCTTCAGCTAATCTTCTGTTGTGTGTCCGGTGTACACAGTGTTTGTGTGTGTGTACATTCACTGTGTGACACGTGTGACCATAGATTTTAAAGTACATTAATTAAGAAAATTGATTGTGGAGAGATGACACCTTTTTTGTAATGATCTGTTTTTGTTCTCTTTTGTGAATGCATGGCTGGCGTGTGTGTGTGTGTGTGTATATACCTGTTTATTATTTTGTGTGAAATTTAATATTCGTCTTCCTTAGTGATTATCTCTAGGGTCTTAACAAACCTTGGTGTGTTCTCATAACAGAAGCTTAGTTTGTACTATTAATTTCTCACACAGGATTGAGTGTGTGTGTGTGT
>NW_015529931.1:0-636 GCF_001515645.1 Sinocyclocheilus grahami
AGGTAAATTAACAACATTAACACAACAATTAAATATGTCAGTTCACCAGTGGTTGCCAGTACAGATCAACGCTCTCCTTCCGCAAGAAGTAACAAGTGATTCTGGTCACATGTTGGTGATTTAGAGGGTTCTGCTCCCTGCCAGTGGAAATGTGAGCCAGTTCTGAACAAGTGCCACTCTTGGCCGAGCACCGGCTCCAGCTCTGGCATCAGCCCCAGCAGAAAAAGGAGACTGAGCTTGTTTGACTTGGACCAGTATCAACTCCAAAACTCCAAACATACTGCCAACCACCCAGAACACCTTAGCACCAGAAACAGACACACCTACAACCATTCAGTACCAGGTATGTTTTCAATGGGAAGGCATACATAAATTATTCTAATGGGTCCTTAAAAATTATCATAGATGAGCAAACAACCACAGATCTAACCCAATGAATTCACATACAGCATTTTTGTATTTGTAAGAAAGAAAAATTGAGTTTTGCAACACCACAACAGCTTTCTGTCATCCCAACATGTGAGCAGCTAGTAATGTGTCTCAGTCTAATTAATCTGATTCTGAGCTTTGCCCCACTTTTCCCACCACAGTCGGGGTGATTATCAAATGACTTCAGCACATCTAATGAATCTACAT
>NW_015529932.1:0-635 GCF_001515645.1 Sinocyclocheilus grahami
GGCAAAACTTAAAAATGCATGCATATGATAAATTTGAGTGACGAGTCAAATTCGGGGTCTAATTCGTGATGTGGTAGCACTTTTTTTACCGCTAGTTGCATACATTAGCTTTCTCGAGCACAGCGTGCAAAAGCACCTGGTTCTCTTAATTTCTTACACCAGCTACCAAAAGGCTTGCTGTCTCTGCCCATTTCTTCTATCCACGCCCAGCGCCATTTATTTTTAAGTCCTTTATCAATTAGGACGTCTTCTCCAGGCTTCATAAACTTACTCTCCATCTTGCCGACAATGTTTGCTTGCTATTCTCCAACGTGACGTCTCCGCTCCGGCATCTGTTTCTGCTGGATCTCAACCACACTTTTTCCAAGACCTGCCCCATTCTACTTCTGATTGGCTAGTAATGTTAGTTTGGTTTAGAGTAAAAGCTGTATTCCTTCCATACCATTGGTAGATGAACTCGAACGTGATATCAACAATTTTTTTTTTAAATGTAGGACTATCTTTTTTCCTTTCTTTCTGCAGCTAAACGACGCATGCCGGAGATCCGCCGGAAAACTTATAAGCCCTGCAAATTTCAAAATGGCAAACAGGCTGATCCTCTGATCCTGGCAAAATAATATCCACAGATTCAATGG
>NW_015529933.1:0-635 GCF_001515645.1 Sinocyclocheilus grahami
ATTTGGAATAACGTGCACTGATGAATCGCTCACAACAGGAGCAGCAACGTCAGTTCAGAAAGCAAACGCAGTGTTAATGATAATCTAGTTTCCTAAATGAAGCCGCATGAATTTAGGCAGAAAGAAGCCATGACGTTTGAAACACAATCTCTTGGTGAAGCACATGTAACGTGACATCCTCTGAACGGCTTCATGGGTTTCTCGGTGAATTCACGGATGCGCGGCTCCTCTCGTCTCCATAGCAACACATCAACCCGGCTCTAATGCCGCGCTTTTGTGTCGCGTGTCTGAGAGGTGAAAGCAGGGATTGTGTTGCGCCGAGCGTGAGATTCGAGCCTCATCACCTCGCTGTCCGCATTGATCGCAGAAAATAATTTCCCCCATTGACGCTGGGAAAGGCCATTGTGCGGGTTAGCTGTGAAATTGCTTATCTGAACCAATTTGCATGGCTAACCCGAAGGGTTTGTCGTTATAAATGAGAACGAGCATTTGCGGGCCGAACAAAGCCGAGCATCTGTTCGTTCCGTCACAAACTCTTCAGACTAAAATCATAGAGGACGTCTGAAAGTCCAATCACTAACTGACCTGGGGTGCGTTTCCCGTACAACGACGTAACTCACTGATTAACCACCATA
>NW_015529934.1:0-635 GCF_001515645.1 Sinocyclocheilus grahami
TCGGTATCGGCCAAAATTTTCATATCGGTGCATCCCTAGTGAAAACCATTCAATAGTACCAGTATTGTATATAGCCAAATCTGTTGTATTGAAAGCTATTAAACACTCAAAGGGTATAGGCCTCTTTGCAATTTGTTGTGCAATTTAAAAAAAAAAATGTCTCCCTCTTAAGTATGTACAGACTGATGCTCCCTCCAGCAAGTCTCTGTCTGGGCTGGTCATCCAACTGCTGCAGTTTCAGGAAAATTCATTTGGCCGTCGAGCAAATAGCCCAAGCTTTACAAAAATCCCAGTGAGTTGCTGCTTTTCCACTTCTTTCTCTGGCAAACCATGCGTAATCACCTCTATTCTTGTAGATTTAAGTACATATCTTTCCATTTCTTGCCTTTTTGATGGAGTCAAGGAGATCGTTATCACCACAACACTCAGATCAGTCATAGCATGAAACCTAGTTTTGCAGAGTTATGAGTGATCAATTGTTTGATCCTTGTTTCTTTGTCCACAGGCAAAGTGTTTTCAGGATCTAAGGCCAG
Source organism: Sinocyclocheilus grahami (assembly GCF_001515645.1). NCBI lineage: Eukaryota > Metazoa > Chordata > Actinopteri > Cypriniformes > Cyprinidae > Sinocyclocheilus > Sinocyclocheilus grahami. The sequence goes on from NW_015529934.1 coordinate 534, forward strand.
GCGGTGCTCTCTGCCACATTCTGGGATCATTGTACAAGTTCAAGACAGAACAAGGATGGTTAGTATTAATGCTAAATAATGCTGCATGCCTTTTTTTTTTTT
>NW_015529935.1:0-635 GCF_001515645.1 Sinocyclocheilus grahami
TAAAAATCTGTAATTTCCCCCCTCAACAAATATTTTTAAATCATTGGAAATGTTTGAATAAAAAAAATTAATAATTAAAATTTTTTTTATAAAATAGAACTACTAAATATCAAGATATTTCTTGATATCTTGAAATATACCAAACAACTGTTAAATCATGAACGACTGGAAAAGTTTGAAAATAAACAAGAAAATAAATAAATCAGAAGAGAATATAAATAAATATAAAAATAAATAAGAGAAATACATTTATTAACCGCTACCATGTTTATTTTCAAGGCGTGAAAGCAGCTAACTAATAAATATGAAGAAAAATAAATAGAGAAATCAATAAATTAATAATAAATACAAAGAGAAATAAAATAAAACAAACACATAAAAAAAGGGTTTTTAAGGTTTATCTACGACAAAAAAAAAATCAAAACGTAAATCTGGCCTCACTTCATTAAAACTCTCTTTATATGAATCATGCGAATAGGAAATAAATTGAAATGAAATACCTTCGAGTAGCTCTCAGCTGCGTCTTTCAGTAAAGTCAGGACCTTCACAAGAGCGTTCTTCAGATCTGCAGTGATCGCTGCTCACCACAACACAAACACATCATTAGAGACGCACAGAAACATCTAACTCTAGTC
>NW_015529936.1:0-635 GCF_001515645.1 Sinocyclocheilus grahami
ACACACACACACTCACAGACAGACAGACACACACACTCACTCACTCACAGACAGACAGACAGACACACACACTCGTTAATGCATCATTAGTGTCAGCAGCGCTCATAACTGCCTTTACTTTTTACTTCTGTACTGTCATATTTTAGAAAAACAGTATTTGACAGCTCTCTATAGGACAGAAATGAGAAGGTCATTAATTTCTGCTTATAGAATATGAAGTCAGATATTGGTGTGCGCAGGTGTTGAATGTAACCGAATCAGACACAAATAAACCAGTCCTTCTGGTCAAACCTGAGCATATGATGATGATAGCATGCACTGGGTGTTGTTGCAGCAACTGCACACGCTGGAGAAGGACCTGGTGTCGGCCTGCGATCTGCTGGGGGTCGGCGCTGAATACGCCAGAGTCGTGGGATCTGAATACACCAGGTATTGATCACGCCGCTCAGTATTTCATAACATCGCATGTATTTGTTACTATGATGTCTGAATGTTTGAGATGTTGATGATGTGTCGTTTTCACAGAGCTCTCTTCCTGTTGAGCAAAGGCATGGTGAGTAACATCCGACTAATAAAGTAAATATAAATACAATTATTTTTATTTCACAGTGTATTTCTTATTTACAATTTTTTTT
>NW_015529937.1:0-635 GCF_001515645.1 Sinocyclocheilus grahami
AGAGTTTGAGAAACAGATGGTGCTCAGCTAGAAGCTTCATTAATAAAAGTACAAGCCTAACGTCAGCTTCATCTGAACCAGAGAAGACTCTAAGATGCTGCTGGCCTTTAGACAGAGTTTCAAAGAGAAATCACATCAGACACTGGCAAAGAAAATGGTTCAAATAGGTAAACGTACATACAGATTCAATGGTGGACCATTATTATGGATGGATGAAATTAAGTTTGAGCTGCTGATGGAAGAGTTTGATTATAAGGTTCTGAGAAGCTATGGGAATTGCTACAAGAAAGCTAAAAGATAAAACTTCAGCTGATTATCTTAATAAACCGACAACAACTTGAATGCATAGGTCTTGGTTAAAAAAAATATTTTATTGCCAGACCAGGTATTTATATAAATAATAATAATAAAATACATATAAATAAATAGAAATGTATGTGGATGTTGGATGACCTGGTCAGACAAGGGCATCTCTGTGTGACACTTCAGCCTTTCACATAGAGCTCAAATCACTCACACACAGCATAACCTCTCTCTCCTTACTCAGTGCTGCACTGCCTGTTGCTATGCAACACAGAGTGGCCTGTAAATTTGACAACATCCGAGGCATTGATTATTATTTGAGTTCTTGCGAG
>NW_015529938.1:0-635 GCF_001515645.1 Sinocyclocheilus grahami
AACAGCCCTGAGCTGACCTAGAGTTAACAGACTCCTCTGTGGTGACAGACTCACACAAGGAGACCTGCAGCTAAGGGTAATTACCACTCTTCCCCACTGTGAGTGAAAGGTTACTCATCCTGAACACATGCATCAGGGTTTTTTCTCTGGGCGAGTACCGGGTGACATTTACTGGCAGAGCACAAACAAGCAGAGCCAGCAACTTCAATCCTCTCTGACTAAGAACAACCACCATCTCAGTCTGCTTCGGGGAACCAGTTTCCCTTTCTACCCCAAAACCTCGGCAGAACATAAATATAAATCTCCCCTCCCATGCGGTTGTGATTAGATATGGATTTTCTGTAAGGGGACATTCTGTCACAAATAAAAACACAAAATGCCGAATTCATTAAACTTCTGTGCAAAACCTTTCATTTAAACATATATCCTAATTCACACACCACAGTCCATCATCAGCCAGGTACAATACATTAAACTTTTATTTCGTCACAAAATGTAACTAGGCCTATCACCCAGTTCTGTATATAAAGTTGGATATATAAGTAGGTATATATAGCAAATGGTATATATGGCAAATCTCACCTGCTTGACTGCTTGCATTGTTGCAAAATCTAAACAATACTCTCATCAACTCT
>NW_015529939.1:0-635 GCF_001515645.1 Sinocyclocheilus grahami
TGAAATGAATGTAAAAACATTCCTCGTGAGGAAAAAAATACGTAAAATGCCCATTGATGGGACACTAGGGTACATACTATACAAAAACACATTCTCATAATTGTCCTGAGATGGACCAAAACATTCGCCTTTAGAATCTCAAACTTTAAAGTATCAAATGTAGCAGGACCGTCGAGATTATAGTTTAGATAACACGACTGAGGCTTCAGGTGGAACAAACCGATAAACGTGGTAATGAAATCTAGACTTTCTCTATATAGAAACTCTGACCCTTCTAAAGCATTTTAATAGATGCAGTATCAGTTTGCATACAGGGAACCATATTTGAAATGTAATGTGCATGTTAATCTGTATTTTGTCCCACCTTTGTCTCAGTCCACTCTTTGGTCCATTGTCTTAGTTTGTGCCCAAATTAGATTAGTGCTCTTCAAACTCACTGAAACTGTCCTAAATACACAGCTGTTGAGCACTGACAATGGCTGATCTAACAATGCTGGAAATGTTGTTTTCAGATTTTATCTAAAAACAAGAGGAAGAAAAAATAACTAGTTTCTATCTCTCAAGTGAATGAGAAAAGACTCGAGGCCCGATTACACCAAGAACGATAACTATAAAGATAACGATATTAGCGTCCA
>NW_015529940.1:0-635 GCF_001515645.1 Sinocyclocheilus grahami
AACAATGAAAACAGTTTTATTGAGAATTTGGCTGCATCAAATTACTCTGGCTAAATCCAAATAATAGAATTATTTTATGTGTAAATGCATCTCTCTGTCCATCTGTCTGTCTGTCTACAATTGTTTACCAATATTTATAAATATATTTAACAATTATTTATTTAACAATTATAGTCAGACAGACAGACAGAGAGATGCATTTACACATAAAATAATTATGTATGACAGACAGACATATAGAAATAACTGATTTGTATTATATATTACAATATATACTTTTATATAGAATCTATTATACTTTAACACAGAGTAATTGCAATCTATCTATCTATCTATCTATCTATCTATCTATCTATCTATCTATCTATCTATCTATCTATCTATCTATCTATCTATCTATCTGTCTGTCTGTCTGTCTGCCTGTCTCAGATTCCCTGTAGTACCCTCACAAACCCCCAGGGGCCCACAGACCCCCGGATGACAACAGCGCATCTGAAGGATTGATTTAATTCAGCAGGCGCTAATAAGACAAACAAACAGCCACGCTCAGGGCTGTTCCAGGCCATGGTTGTAAGCCACACTGATTCCGCGATGCCTCATCACAAGGAGATGTGTCATAAAGAAGGTTTACGCAG
>NW_015529941.1:0-635 GCF_001515645.1 Sinocyclocheilus grahami
ACCAGTACAAAGAAAGCGAAGTCACTGGGTACAATGTGACACGTCTTCCAAAATGACGACCTGCGTTTGATCACATGGCCAAATGTTGCTGCATTGCAGCGGCCTTAATCACAATCGCTGATGGGTGTTCTTTATAGGGCTTTCTGGAATGCAATCAATCCTGCTAAATCCTGTAAATGGTATTGTAATTGTTGCCCAACAGATATTTTTTAGGTGCTTAAAATTAATTGCTCAGATTAATGTAATTTATTTATTTGCATGAGGTTTGTAGCTGTGCAAGAATTATTTCAAATATTCAGTGCAAAGGGTGTCAAGTGAGAGGAACGGCTAAAGGGCTGGTTCACATGGATTTTTTATTTTTTATTGGCTCATGTGATCTCAAACAGGTATGATTTTCTTGCTTTTACATAATACCAAAGTAGACGCATTATGCCATGCTTGATGTCACTGGCTGCCAAATATTTCACATCCAAGTATGAATTTGCAAAAGGTTTTGTAATGACATTAGATAAATGATACTCTTGTGTGCCATTCGAGTTGAAACTGAGAATTATTTTATTATTTCATTTAATTTCAATGCAATTCATTTATATTTATATTTATTTTTTATTTTATTTTATTATTATTTTTTTTTT
>NW_015529942.1:0-635 GCF_001515645.1 Sinocyclocheilus grahami
ATATAAATACATTTTTACTTTTTTGCAGCAATGTGGTACGTGTTACATATAAATGCTAATTTAAATATGAAATGTCTTCTTCTTAATTCTTTTATTTAGCAAAGAACGTTAAAATGCCAAAAAAAGACACTGAAATGTTACAAAAGATTATTTAAAATAGTGCCGTCAAACTAAAAGTAAAATAAAAGTTTTTGTTTACATAATATATGAGTGTGCTGTGTATATTTATTATTTATATATAAATAATAAATATACACAGTATACACATGTAAACAAATTTTTTTATTTGGGACGCGATTAATCGCGATTAATCGCGTCCCAAATAAAAAAATTTGTTTACATGTGTATACTGTGTATATTTATTATTTATATATAAATAATAAATATACACAGTATACACATGTAAACAAATTTTTTTATTTGGGACGCGATTAATCGCGATTAATCGCTTGACAGCACTCATTTAAAATAAATGTTGTTCATTTGAATTTTCTATTCATCAATGGATCCGTTTCCAAAAAAAAAGCATTAATTAAAAATATGAACCATTTTAAACACTGATAATAAGAAGAAATGTTTCTTGAGCAGCGAATCAGCACATGAGAATGATTTCTGAAGGATCATGTGACACTGAA
>NW_015529943.1:0-635 GCF_001515645.1 Sinocyclocheilus grahami
TGGAGTTTGTTGATAGTATGTGCACTCTAATGTGAACATTAAAATGTGCAAAAATAAATTACTCCACCAGACCCCCTACAAGGCTTATATTACGAACTATGTCACCTTGTGTGTTTGCAGGTATGTTACTAACACTAGTCTACTAAACAGTCCTTATAAAAGATGTATTTAAAATACATAATCTGTGATTTAAACAAATGTGTTACTGAAAAATAGTAGGATTAGGGTTGACTCCAACTCGTCTGGAACATCCCTATTCCAAACCTGAATGGCTTTCGTCTGGGAGCTCAAATGAAAATATTTTGAAGAATATAAATGATATATAATAACTCATGTTCTTTTTTGCTTCTTTTTTTATTGTGTTCATTAGGCATGTTTCATAATTGTTTCATTTGTGGAGACTAATGCGGTGGAAGTGGTGCCTAGTAGCTGGGTACATGATGAGCAGTGCGTCTGGCCAAATCTGAAAGTAGAGAGCCTCACGAAGGCAGTGAAACTGGCAATGAAACCCAGAAAAGACTGGAAAAAATTTAGAGTTAAGCTTCCCTACACAACAGGTACTGTAATTCTTTCACGTTTAACACCAACATGTTTATGTGATGCATAATATTTAAAGGGGTCATGAACTGCTTTTT
>NW_015529944.1:0-634 GCF_001515645.1 Sinocyclocheilus grahami
CGCTCCCTTCCTCTCCGCCGGGATGCGGGAGCTGGACAGCGGCTGCAAAGCGCTTCTCTTGGCCGTCATGCTTTTGCGTTTTCCTGCGCAACCGGGCGTCTCCAGACATGCGCTCAGTGCGCTGTTGTCAGTGAGCTGCCGCGAAACTTTCCGAGCCGGCTAGCGTGCATGTTCGTGTCTGAACACGGCTGCTGGCTGGTTCTCCTGCTGCAGGAGGGCAGGAGGGCTGAGGAAATCACTGCAGCAAACCCTAGCGGCGGACGGGAGCCTCACAAACCGCGGCGAGGACACAGCAACAGATGTTTCTCCTGGAGCATTACTTACAGCCGACTGCAGACCACAGCCGGGCTCAGCCTCGGAGCCTAGCGAGAGCGGACAGATTATCAGACTGCATTTTGGACATTGTTGGCGCGTCCCGAAAAAAGTGCTGTCAGGGGCACAGAGCTACCACAATGACAATAAAACTGCTGCATGCAGGGGGGTCGCGTACCCCTTTTACAAAAATATGTGTGACCCTGGACCACAAACCCAGTCATAAGTAGAACGGGTACATTTGTAGCAACAGTCAAAATTATCGATTTTTTTTTTAATGCCAAAAATCATTAGGATAAGTAAAGATCATGTTCCATGAAGA
>NW_015529945.1:0-634 GCF_001515645.1 Sinocyclocheilus grahami
AGAAGAAATAAACGTTTTTGAAATCTCATTCAGTGGCTTTTGTCACGCTCAGAACAGATCTCTACCTTTTCCATATCGTAAAATGTCACTGCTGCATGCTTGGAACTTCACATCGAGTTCAGATGACTCACTCATTTTCCAATCCATTCTGTTATTTCACATTTTGTACCCTTTTAGCGACTGCGTCACTGTCAATTTATTGAAATGTTCTGAGCTAAACGCGATTCTTTGGAAATGCACTATTATTCAGCTGAGTTCCCTGCCGTCATCAGAGCTGTAGGAGCAGTGAAGTGTTTTATTAGACCTGAGTGACTGCAGTACAGCATGTGACCGTCAGATGTCGCCATATGATAGGCCACCTAAAACTGAATTGCGTGCAGCTTTGTTGCACTTGTGTCATGGAGGTGTTTAAATGACATTTTCCAATACAAATCATGCACCGCCTTGTAATGCGTTTCTACGCTTACATTATCTTGATATGAATGACTTGTTTATAAAACTGTTGTATAAATTGAGTACTGCACAATACTGCTCAGTTGATTCTTCAAAGACACACTAATGTTTGTAGCAAAATTCTGCTTTATATGATTATGATTATGTAATTGAGCAAATATGTGCCACACCTGCTTTGATG
>NW_015529946.1:0-634 GCF_001515645.1 Sinocyclocheilus grahami
CCTACAAATCAGAGGTGTCATTCTACTGCAGACCTCCATTCCTGCAGGTGGGCTCCTCAAGAAGAGTTTGTGAGGCGGACGGTTCATGGAGTGGAATACAGCCTTCTTGCATTGGTTAGCCACTATGCACCTTGGAAAAAAGCAATGCTATTACGTTTCCATGCAATATCTGTAATAAATGTAAATTAATTCTTTAAAAAAAAATCTATTTGTAGATCCATCCAGCAATGCATGTAAGGATCCCGGAACCCCATCATATGGAATTCCAGTCCAGGCTCAGGGATTTGAGGTGAGAACAAATGACATTCAATCATTCCCTGTCCTTTAGTTGAGTAAATTACAGGTTATGCTTCTTTGGTTTCAATCTCAATAATGTAATTCTCTTCTTTCAGGTCGGAAGTAAAATTTTCTTCAGATGTCGGAAAAACTATCACATCCTCGGCTCAACAACGAGAACATGTTTAGAAAACTTAACATGGAGTGGGATGCAACCAGAGTGTGTTGGTAAGCATCGATATATACAGATTCTGTTCCAAAAGCTAGTGAGCTGCCCATGCTGGCAGCATCATAGCGCCCTGAGCGTGAAAGCTGTTCTGAGTAACCTTCTTTTGGCCAAATTCTAAATTAACATCGC
>NW_015529947.1:0-634 GCF_001515645.1 Sinocyclocheilus grahami
TTCTGTAACAAATGCACTGTGCCTGCATCACCTCTCTCACTGAATGATTAGCATTTTCATACCTCAGAAATATAACGGATGGCAATTTCAGGTAAAGGTCACAATAAAATCAACCTGCTGTATCTCCACATATCAGTGTCTTCCAGGATAAATGCCCCTCGCTCTGCTGCCTGCAGCCATTGCATTCGGGGTCTATGCTAACCAGGCAAATCTTAACCCCTTGGTTGCTGCACTTCAGTCATTTCTGGGTCTGTTTAGGTTGGGATGTTGTTGGAGAAGGTAGCTGACTATGAAGACAGTAGATAAGGGCAGCACACTTGGTTCTGGAAAAGAAACATGGTTTCAGGAGCTGGTGAGTGATTGAGATCAAGTACCAGCGCTACATTACACTGTGGATGTGTGTGTGTGAATGATATTCAGTCTTCAGTCTCTGAGTGACAGCTGCTGTGCAGAAAGACAAGCCAGAGCTGATGCTGTTAGAGCTATGACACTGAGAAATAGCAGTGGATTGCTGTTGAGAAATTAGAAATATTTTCATGAAATATTTGCAGTATTTGAAAGAACTACAAATATATTGCAAATTTCATGCTGCATATTTTATATATATATATATATATATATATATATATATATA
>NW_015529948.1:0-634 GCF_001515645.1 Sinocyclocheilus grahami
TTATTTACCTTTATTTAACCAGGAAATTAAAAACTCTTGAGATTTCACATCTCATTCACAAGATGACAATTTAATTATTAATTAAATATCAAAAATTAGTACCTGGTACACATTCAGTTTCATAATTACTAGAATAGTTTTTTTGTTTTTTTAAGAAGTCTTGTATGCTCATCAAGGTTGCATTTATTTGATCTTCTACTTTAATAGATTTTAAAATGTAATTTATTCCTGTGATGGCAAAACCGAATTTTCGATAGAAGATAATTCTATAAAAACATATATATTTTTTAATGTATTCCAAAATGTTGACGACTAGTGTGTGTATTTATCATAAGAATGAATGATTATTTAACATATCATATCTGTATTAATGATTATTTCACATATCATATCTTTAATATATCATATCATTTATCCATAATGATACCCAGTTTCCCATCAACAGTCATTACAGCGGTAACTCAACCTTTTACCACGGTACAGTCGTGTTAATACCACAGAGGCATCAGGGTACTGACATGCTATTTCTATCTTGTCCAAAACACAAGACTACAATATTTACACAGTTCACCAAGGTATGGGAAGATTGCTCTGGTACACGGTATTGCCACAGTAACGTTACATGCCCTAAAAC
>NW_015529949.1:0-634 GCF_001515645.1 Sinocyclocheilus grahami
ATAGGGTCACCCCATCATTGTTCTCTTTACAGACATGAGACTCTATAACACATATATCAAAGGGGCTGAAAATCAATGTCGCCTTTTCTTTTCATGAGTTTGATTCTGTTTACTTTTCCAAACTGGTCGCTGTTTGGTCCGGGATTACGGACGTTATTAGGAAATGATCTCATAAGGCACATGAGAGGAATGCTGGGCTTGTTACAAGTGGCAGGCAAAAGCAATGGAGCTTAATAAAATACACTGAACAGATCACTGTTTCGAGATCTCAAGCAGACATTCATAAATTATTCAGAATAATTATAAAAACAGCTCTGAATAGAAAGCCTGCTCATCCTGTCCTCTGTTTCTTTTTTATTTACTTCACATTGAGTTATGTCTTTTCTTAATTGCTTCATATATATTTTCATTCAGTAATGTGAACTCTGTTTCAGGCTGAGAGCGAATGCCCGGATGTCTAAGGAAAATGCTTATCTTTTGTGTTGCAGACAATCAGTGCCCTGATATTCAATAGCTTCTTCTCAAAGACTCGGTGTACAGAGAGACATGTTCATGTTTGTAAAGGAAACCACTTCAATTCATATGTACAATTTTTTATAAAATAATTGACATTGTTTGAGTGAGAGAGTACACC
>NW_015529950.1:0-634 GCF_001515645.1 Sinocyclocheilus grahami
AATTGGGGTTGGAGCTAAACTCTGCATGACACCGGCCCTCCAGGAACGAGTTTGGGCACCCCTGCACCAGACCTCTTCTTGGCCTGCAACAAGAAGTGAGGTTGGGAAATCTCTGTGGTGCACTTGCAGCTAAACGCATGTTTCCTGTGGTGATTTTGTGCCTTATAAAGTGCATTCCATTGTGTGAGCCACACAAACGGTTTGAGTTGGAACCTGTGATCTATCAATACCATTCTATTAATCTCCTCCCTCTGCACTGGTGATAAAATGTGGCATATCCACCCAGTGTGCTTAAACCAACAAAGGAAAACATTCACACACCAGAAACTTATGTATCATTTAAACAAGCACTGACAGGTCAAGGGGGATCCGCCTGAACTGACACTCCTATGAATTTTAGGAGTTGCCTGGGTGGATCATCACAGCAAGAGATAGGGACAGAGGAGCTGGCAAAGCAGGAGAGAGATAGTGAGGAAACTAAATGGTCTAGCGCTTAAAACCTTGCCAGCTAACGCAGGAATGTTCATGGAGTTGGTTGCAAACCCCATGCCGAAAGCCATAGCTGACTCCACTCCCAGGAATGACGCCACCAGTTTCTCCAACTCTTCATGCCTGTCGAGGTTGCCTAAGCAAA
>NW_015529951.1:0-634 GCF_001515645.1 Sinocyclocheilus grahami
ACACTCCCACCTCTGTAAAAAGCATTATTGATTAACTTTACACAAGAAGTGGCTGCTTATGAGACAAATACAGGTATCTTGACACTGGTGTTAAAATGCCAAGTTTTAACAGTTTCTGCAATTTGGCTCTCCTTGTTAATTATATTATTTTATTTTATCAGATACCATCCACATTGAAAGATTGGAAGATTTGTGTGCAAATAGTAGCTCAGGTAGGTCAAAAAACATAACGAGAAGCATTGGGATAATTCAGTATCTTTCACCCTGGCCTCATATTACTTTAGTCAAGTTTTGTTTTAATGAGAAACAAATAATAGCCAGTGAAACTAATTGAGTGTACCTTAAAATCATTAAATCATATAAAAATCCTTGGATCTGTAACTGTCTCATCTTTTTCACCCCTCATGAAACAAACAAAACAAAAACATACAAACTAAAATGCCCAGTATAAGCACCTAGGCAGCTGTAATGGCAGGTCATTTGCTCCCCAGGAGAATTTAAGTCTTTACTCTGAGCAGTAAATCGGCCTGTCTAAATCCCACCATGAAAAGAGGCAACAATAACTTCATTTATGTTTTTCTTCTCCCAAAGGCAAACATCATAATTAAAGACGATGGCAGTAAAATGACAGGCA
>NW_015529952.1:0-634 GCF_001515645.1 Sinocyclocheilus grahami
ATGTTCGACTGAAGTCTCTTGGCTTTCAGATAAGAAGTCATGGGATGACTCACCCACATTGTGAGGTCAACTTTTGACTGCTATTGACAGAATTTGACCATATTTTCAGCTTGATTTCTTTTTAATCGATTCTTATGTGCAGAAAAAGTTAAATTGTACTGTCCCTGATTGTATTGTTTTGTTTGTTTCTCTCAGATGTGGAGGCACGGTGGGTGCGATCCTGACCTGTCCGTTAGAGGTGGTGAAGACGAGGCTTCAGTCTTCCTCATTAACACTTTGCATCTCTGAGGTGCATCTGAGCACAGTTAATGGAGCCAGCGTGGCACGTGTGGCCCCTCCGGGGCCCCTACACTGCCTCAGGTATGTTTAAACAAGTTAGACCTCTTTGCATTTTATAAATATATAAAATATACTAGCTCAACAAATATTATATGTATAAATTAATTTATATTATGATATCTAAAAATATTTTATATAATGATATATGAAATCGTGCAAAGACACAGGTTTATAATTATGTACAGGAGTGTTGAATTTGAGTAAAGATGAGAATATTTACTCATCTGATTGAACATGTCGGTTTTAGTTCTGGATACAGGCAACACCCTGTACTGGAACAGTGCAAATGTTACAT
>NW_015529953.1:0-634 GCF_001515645.1 Sinocyclocheilus grahami
AGACCTGCGAGAGATTGCATCTCGATTTTGCTTTACAAAACTGCATATGCGAAACAAAAACAAAACAAAAGAATGAGACACAAACGCAAATGAAAGAAGTGCCGAGGGAGCAGATGGCAGTCAGACTGAAGTCACTCTGTCTGTCCACCTGTCCCCCTTGTGTTTTCAAAGACACAAACATTGGTAACACGTCAGTAAAGGAAACTTTAAACACTGTACAGATTGTGTCCATGGAGAATGTTTGAAGACTTTGAAAACGCATTAAACAGACATGAAATTATTTTAAAAACTGATCTCTGAAATTTTGGCCCTGCACTTCAGTGTCACCAAAATATAAAGCTAGCAATATGTGTGTTAAAAAAATAAAAAATAACTTATAAACAAGCTGCATTACAGAAGTGTACAGAAGTGTTTGCAGTTTTGTAAATAATACTCTGTGATTTGATGTGATACAATGAAATGGGAATTATAATTGGTTTTGTTAAGAAATTATGAAATGACAATTGTAAAATGCTAACTTCATGTGCTCTGTGAACAGACAAGAAAAAATGGTTACACATATGAAAACAAATAACAAATGTAAAATTAAAGTAGAACAACCAGAAAAAAGTCTGTTGCATTCAAACTGAAGACG
>NW_015529954.1:0-634 GCF_001515645.1 Sinocyclocheilus grahami
GAGATACAGAGACAGATCATGCAGAGGATCCTCAACATGAGGAGAAGACATTTCCTCGACTCTATCGAAGCAAAAGCAGCAATAACGGAGAGAGCAGAAGGGACACTAGAGGGGAGGAGACTGAAGAACCACTCTGAGTGACTACAAAACACACAGACCAACATAAGATCACAGGCAGAAACAAACATTCACGCAATAACCATAACAAAAGGGAAGGAGGAAGAGTTTTGGCACCAGGACGTTTGCGTTATGAGTGCATGTGATGGTCCGTCCATTTTCCAAGCTCAGGAACAACGACAGGACAACAGAGAAACAAGGAAAAAGGGAAATGGGAAGAGAGAGAAAAAGAGAAAAACAAGAGGCAGAAAAATAAGTCAAACACAGAAACAAAGTTTCAAAATGAAAAAGTAAAGTGGGGATAAAAAGGAAAATGAATAAAAGCACAAGCTGAGGGTGAAAGGGAAAATATGTGACAGTTGTTGGGTCATTCTCCGTACCGCTGCCATGTGCGCGTGCGTCTAAGACTTAATACTTTTGTGATTGAAGGGATAGCTTAAAAAAATTTATAATAATAATTTAAAGTCAGATTAAAAAAAAAACATTTGTCATTTAGAATATATATATATATATATAT
>NW_015529955.1:0-634 GCF_001515645.1 Sinocyclocheilus grahami
AAAAAAAAAAAACTGATATATCAAACCGAGCAATAGTTACTGACATGACTCAATTATCCTACTTTTCTAAAACTAGGGTTAAAAAAACTAATATTCTGACTATTTTTTTAATTATGCAACTAAAAAAAGATGTCCATTCTGCAAAGCCCCAAACGCTGAAAGGTGGCAACAATAGATGCAGGCTCTCCGCTATTTGGCCTGCTCTGTGCCTTGAACAGAATCTGGAAATTTATTGTCTCAATAAAGAAAACGAAATATGTCTATCCTTTAATGTGAGTATGATTTAGAGTAGGGAAAAATAAAGAAAAAAAAAACATGACAACTTATTTCAGTAATATATGGTTGGCCTTCCAGACCTATTTTATATTTGAAGCAGAAAACATGTTTATTTTACCTTCTTAATGCAAGTCTCTGTTCCTGTGCACGCTCCAGCTATGCATGTTATTCCAAATAAAACTACATAATCTTTCATGTAATTGAAGCGACTTTACTTTCTAGACGAAAACCCTTATTGTTCTGGTATGTAATGCTTCCTTTTCACTAAATAAATAAAATGTTTACGTGTTGTTTTACATTTATTTTAGATTCGTACCAGGTTGCTCTTTTCTGAAAGCCATGCAAACATGAAAAAAAA
>NW_015529955.1:19900-20360 GCF_001515645.1 Sinocyclocheilus grahami
CCCTTTCAAACAGTGTCGCGTTCCGAACGTTGTTTAAGCGACATTTAAAATATTGCGGTATTTTAAAAATTCATATCATAACAAAAATAAACATCGGTATTCAGTATGAACCGGTATACCGCCCAGCACTAGTTATAACCTTGTAATATTCAGCAGCCAACAGCACAGGTACATTTGAAAATTTTTCTTGTAAACAAATATGACAGAACAACACTCAAACACTGAAAATCATCAGCCACTGTAAACTCAGGCATTTGTGATCAGATATTCGCTAAGCAACAAGTGAAAAAACATATGACTCCATTATGCTCACTCAGCCACGACCGCATTTATGATCATTAAAATTTAAGATCACATGACATGGAGTTTGAATAGAGAAAATCTCATTGAACTTTGGACATGTATTCAACCCAGCTGTCTTTTACAGACAAGTGTTGTAAGCTTTCTTAAAAAAAAAAAA
>NW_015529956.1:0-633 GCF_001515645.1 Sinocyclocheilus grahami
GTCTCTGTCTTCTATTCAAATAAAAGCTTGCAGATGGATCCACACATCTCACGTCTCTGTTGCCCCGTTACAGTTACGTTCGACGCTGAAACTCCGAAGCGTGTGCCAAAATACAACACATTTCTTATTAAAGCACTGTACTGGAGCTTGATTCATCAGAAGTGCCTTCATTCACCTGAAAACCACGTGACTAGTTCAAAAAGAGCAGGGGTTTTCTTGCTCCAAAACATTATACACCGAGATCACAGATTTAATCCGTTTCATTTCATTTGTGTTGGTGTACTGGTTCAGAAATAAGTCACTTTGACGATGTCTATTATTTCTTTTAAAAATAAGATAATAATAATAGCAAATAAAAAAATTAATCAGTTGCAGAACCAAAAGCAAAACCAGCAGGTGGAACACAGCAGGTGGAAATGCTATACATTTTATGGCCACACCGTATTGAAAAATTTTCGAGTAAACCCCGATTCAGACTACACAATTTTATCCCGATTTTGACACGATCTGCTTGACGTAGGGTGTCGTGGGATTTCGTAAATGACAATGAGCTTCGGGATTCAATCATTTCATCTTGTGTAGTGTGTGATAGTGCACGACAACCAATGTCACGTCTGCGGCACTTCACGACTT
>NW_015529957.1:0-633 GCF_001515645.1 Sinocyclocheilus grahami
CCGTAGATATCAGTAAAGTCCAGAAGCTGAGGGGTTGGGTGTTGCACCAGAGTCCCGTGTACATGAGCGAGACCGCCGCCCTGCTGAGGGACATGGGGGCTAGCGGGCCAGTTATCGCCCGTGTTTTGGAACTCCATCCTGAGGCCATCCTCTGCAAACCAGATCAAATGGAGGTGCAGAAAAAGCTGTGGATGTCAGTATGCACCAGTCAGAAGGATCTAGTAGGAATCCTAGAAAAATTCCCCGCTTCGTTTTTCACCTCGTCCTCCGATCACGACAACCAGAAAGCCAACATTGCATATTTCCAGATGTTACATCTCAACAAACGCAACATCAGCAAGCTCATGGCCAGTGCCCCTCAGAGCTTCAGGCGACCCATCGAGCAAAACGAGCAGATGATCCAAACCCTGCAGAAGACCTATTTGGACTTGGGCGGGAAGGAGGACAATATGAAGATCTGGTTGCAGAAGCTGCTTACACAGAATCCCTATGTGCTTCTAAAACTTCCGGACACCTTACACGATAATGTGGCGTTCCTACGCAACGTGGGCTTTACCGGCGATGAACTCTTGAGGCTGCTCCAAACTGAAGGGATTTGTTACTGAGCTGAACCCTGAAAGTATGAGACTCACA
>NW_015529958.1:0-633 GCF_001515645.1 Sinocyclocheilus grahami
ATCATCACTTTGAGGTACGATATCTGTATCAGTAAGATCAATTCCGTGCAATATAATTAAATCTAGCGTATGATTAAAATAACAGTTGGTGGTTCGAGTACTGCTGACATCCCATTTGATGGGATTAAATCTATATACATTTATAATTAATAATATAGACGTCTTGCTTATTTCAGTGAGGTTTATCCATAGTTTTGACCAATAAAGTTTAAAAGCTTCAAAGGAAACCACTCAATTCTGAAAATCAAAGATCTGTCAATCCCTTTAAGGGCTCCTGTGCAAACAGGTCTGCAGTACAGAAGCTGACACCATTGAAACTATTAGCAAACAAAGCCACGCTGAGGACAAATCATTTACCTTCATAGCGTCACAGACGCATTGGGAAGTTTTGCTTCCTCCAGCACTAATCTGTTAATCTGCTTTGTTTACACTGCTGCACTTTCATTGATACCACCACTCATGTTTTACACCACATTTAACCTGTAGTCCAACTCTAACACCCCTCAAAAAGAAGTTTCCAGAGCCTCTAGTGTGCTACTGTATGCTAATGGAGATTTTTCATTTCAACAAATGTATTCATATAGATATGTTATATATGACATATATTGATTTATATCATGACCTATATATATA
>NW_015529959.1:0-633 GCF_001515645.1 Sinocyclocheilus grahami
TATGACAGGCCTAAACCAGCCAAGGTAACAGCATAAATACACACTAAGCAAAATATTGTTTAATTATTGATATGGAAAAATCAGCCAAAAAATATAGATACAATTTTGTTGGTCAATATCGCACACCGCTTTATATAGCTACATTTTATAATGGAAACCAGCATATTGCTTGTTTGCCCACAGCTGTAAAGGAGCACTAAAATATAGAAGAAATGAATAGGATTTAGTTTAAATTTATATTTTTGCCTAAATTGTTTTTCTGTTGCACTCCATCTGCTTGACCCGCTTGTTATGACAAACTTTTGTGAAATGAAAATGTGCATAAATTCAGA
Organism: Sinocyclocheilus grahami; assembly: GCF_001515645.1. Classification (NCBI taxonomy): domain Eukaryota; kingdom Metazoa; phylum Chordata; class Actinopteri; order Cypriniformes; family Cyprinidae; genus Sinocyclocheilus; species Sinocyclocheilus grahami. The sequence goes on from NW_015529959.1 coordinate 333, forward strand.
TGCATGAAGTGCAGTATAAAGAACATAACAGTTATGTGCTGGGTAATAATTTCTCAAGCTCGTCAGTCTCTGTCAGCACTTTTGCTTGTATCGCGGCCTCTGCCACAAACACTCATCTCACCGTTGATGTTCTCTGCGCTAGCTAGCTATTTATGGGAATACATTTTCCATTAGTGCAGTTTTTTTGTTGCTTTTGACCAGTCCAGTTGAGAATATCTGTGTAAGACCAATCAAGTTATGTGCTGAAAAAAAAAATCATATGAGCGGATTTATGGTGGTTTATTTTGCATTGTCTTTTGTT
>NW_015529960.1:0-633 GCF_001515645.1 Sinocyclocheilus grahami
CACTATTCAATGCCATTTTGTTGCATAAATAGTGCGATTATTGTGTCCACACTGAAAATTCCATCAAGAAAAAGTGCACTTTGAAAACCAGATAATGCAATTAACCAAAAAGCACAGTGTGGAATGTTGGACACTTCATGCACTCGCTTTATGCTGATTGACAAAATGACCTTATAAAGTTCATACAGTAAACGGTAGCATGCGTAGTGTATAGTGAGTCAGCAATAACCTTGACGTATACCATTATGGTTCATTGTGTGTCTTTGTTTGCGCTGACACTTGGATTTTCTTTATCAGCCATTAATTAGGTGCAGTGGAGATGTTTGAAAACTATACATTTTCCTAATGTTTTGTTCCTAATGTCCAAGTGTGCTTTCTGAGTGATGTGACGTAAATGAAGGACATTGGCTATTTACAAAAATGTGAGCCTTTTCTCTCGGTCCGGTTTGGTGAACAGATGCATCTTCATCAGAGTTTTGGGCATCTGGGTTTTTGCCCATAATATGGTTTAGATGAATGCCAAGGGCAGAACGTGTCAGTGCCAGAACCCGCCATTGGCCCAATGGTGCCATAGAGCTCTGTGATGTGCTGCCCTCACACACACACACACACACACACACACACACACACACA
>NW_015529961.1:0-633 GCF_001515645.1 Sinocyclocheilus grahami
CTCTGCGAGGAAGCTGCATTTTGAAGAACACGTCAGAGAGGATCAGATGAGCTCACTGTTACGATACACGATACACTTAGCGTTTCAGTAAATATTTCCAGTGAAAATAAAGCTTCATTGTTAATTGGCTTTCACACAGACTTGTCTAAAGCTGAGCTTGGCCTGTGAATAATTACTATCATGTAATGTTCTTAAAGTGATGGTGTGCAAACAGAGGGTAGTGTGTGATTTCAATCAGGTCAGAGACTGATCAGTCCCACCGTAACCAAAAACCAAGTCCCGCTGACCCGTTTACTGCTGTCCAGACTGGACGTTTGTAATGAGTGGTGTTTGCCATCATTAGTGCTTTGGTCAACCCTGTTCCTGGAGGCACACCAACACTGCACACTTTCAAACTCTTCCTCATCACTTCACTCATCAGTTAACAGAGACTCCAAGACCTGAAACGCATGGGTCGGATAAGAGAGACATCCAAAATGTGTGTTTTTTTTTAATAATAATAAAAACATGGGCAAAATCCTCTGAAACATCCTCCTAGGAGCAGGAGGAGGAGTGAGAGGAGAGTGTGATCTAGACCAGACTCGATGGGCTGCAGGGTCCAGTTCTGTGACCTGTTGGCGGTCTTTTCTCCAG
>NW_015529962.1:0-633 GCF_001515645.1 Sinocyclocheilus grahami
TGTGATATATATATATATATATATATATATATCACATTTATCTGTATATAAATATCCAACAATTCATGATGTTGTTTACATGTTACATACACATACACATATGCACCCACATATGCAATTCTCAAATATATAGCATAATTTTACATAAAATGCTGAATGCTGCAATTGAAATCAGAATAATGTATTCCAGAATTCTGTTTTGGTGAGGGAAGTTTGATGATGCTTATGTAGAAAGGTTTGCTTTATCGTCCTTTTAGCACATCACTTTGACCAATTCACTACAGTTACTTATTTACTATGTTTTACGTATACCATTGAGTGAGAATATGGCTTTGAAGAGTTTCTGTTCTTATATTTATGATTCCCTGAGTGAGAATACTATAGTATTAAAATAAAAAAAATCAAAGAGAATGAAAGCAAATGGGATAGTCACATGGTGTTTGATAAAACAGTGCCCTCTTCACATATTGAGCATGTTGTGTAATAAAAACAGCTTTAAATCCATGCAACATTTTCAGTCTCATTCTGTGCCACAAGCACTTTCAGTCCCTGCTGTTCTTCGGTGGTCTGTTTCCTTCTAGCTGCTCTTTGGTAAGATGCTCCTCATGTCCGAGAGCACCGTGGATCTGTAGT
>NW_015529963.1:0-633 GCF_001515645.1 Sinocyclocheilus grahami
GCATGCAGGTGCTTTTGAGCGCCGCAGATGTTTAGCGCATCAGACAAGCTCTTGAGCGAGATGAGGAGCAGGTGCAAAAGGGGAAAAGGCATATATACACATGGCAAAACGCAAAAGGGCTTCTGAAGAGAATGAGCGCTGAGGAGAAAAGCGATTGGGATACACACTTCACAAGGCTGTGGAAGTGTCAGGCATGACTGTTATGGCACAGGGAAAGAAAGAGAGAGAGCGTGATAAAGCTTTACCATCGCCTCGGCACCTGGAAACTGTCAAAGCCTGATTCACAACTTCTGTCCTAAAGGAGACGGCAGACGCACAGGCACAATAACACTCATTTTCACGCAAGCGCTGCGAAAAGGAGGGCTTAAGGAGGGTCTTCATGCACTGAATGGCTCTTGATGAGAGTCTGAGGCATACTGCAATAGGTTAATCACTGGTAATCAAAAAACAGGTGTTGAATATTTGCAGTTCCTGCACATGATCATCAGAACTCAGGAGCGTGAGGTTTAATTAATAGTGATGTCCCTCTCTCGCAAGTTTTTTTTTCCCTCCCTTCTGTTTATTTTCTCTTTTTTTCAGACTTTTTTCCGAAAGCCATGAAGCACAACTGATTGCATCGGATCACCAAGAGCA
>NW_015529964.1:0-633 GCF_001515645.1 Sinocyclocheilus grahami
CAAAGGAAACTCTCGTCCCTGCATATGTGTGTGTGTCACCTGACCACTTTCATGGTTGAAGAGTTGTTCGTGTTTTCCCGCTCCTCCTCAACTATAATAGACCTCTCCAGATCGCTCTTCACTCCAGGGGATTGTCAAATACGTGCACTGAAAACAGGCTTCTGTCTCAACCTGGCAATGACTCTCATCTCTCTGTGTCCCTCCTTCCCTCCTCACTCAGCTTTTGTCTCAAGAGCTTTAGCAAATATTTATCCTCTGACTCCAAGGTGGTTTCATTTCTGTTTTTATGGGTACTCACATTTACTAAACTAATAAGACACAATTTCACCCTTTTTTCAGGCCATATTGTCATTATTTGCAGACATTTTGTTGTGCTGGTGAGAAGCTGCTTGAAGATCCAGCTAAAACTATCTTAAGATGGTAGCTGGTTTTATATTGTTTCTAAATGGTCCAAGCTGATAATATATGGCCTTCTGTTAGTCCAGATTGGTTTAAAATGTTAATAAACTGGATACCTGGTAATGAATCTGGTTTTGACCTGGTTATGCTGGATGGTTCTGGTAGACCGCTGTAGACCAGGCCAAAACGAGCTTTATCAGCTTAAGCTGGAATTGAACTAGTTCCATATTTTAC
>NW_015529965.1:0-633 GCF_001515645.1 Sinocyclocheilus grahami
AAAAAAAAAACAGAAAAACTCAACACCACGTTCAGGAAATTAGAGGAAACAAGGAGTTTTAAGAAAAAGAAAAAGGAAAAAGACGAAGTCAAATATAACAGTGGAGTTCATGAGGCCTCGTGTGAGGCAATAGTTGAAACCGTTCACCTTTCTTTACGAAACATTACCACTCATCGCAAGCACATATACAGTAGTCTAATCTAAAATTCCATGCAACAATAAAACGTTTAAATAGATTGCATTTTTTAAAGTTTAAACATAAGCATTATTTACAGGTTTTTGTCTGTTCCTTACCTGTTCTGAGCCCGTCTCTTCCTGTAAAGCTGTAAACAGCGGCACACCTGCTTTCGGTTTGTTCAGGAAACGTTGTCCTATGCAAATTAGGGAAAGGCCACATTCTCTTTATGCAAATATTACGGAGCGAAAAGTCTGAGCCATCCAATCAAGATATAGAACAACGGGAGCGGTTATGTAATATTCAGCTCCTGTGACAAACTGTTCCAGTGGGTGGAGTAAACACAAATTCATGTTAACATTTAATAAAAATAGATGCTGACGCATTAGATGCTATGCACTATACCGCCTAGTGTATGAATTTCAGAAATGAAACTGACGTTTTATTATTATTATTAT
>NW_015529966.1:0-633 GCF_001515645.1 Sinocyclocheilus grahami
CCCCCCCCCACAACTCTTTTAATAAACCCCTCCTTATCCTGTCACTCATGAGTTATCACCGATAGTTGGTGGCACGCTTCTCTTGCTTCTTGTGTTCCTTTTATAAATGCTCATATTGAGTTTTTCTCTTCCTCACTCTCTGGCTCCTCTCTTGACAGATGATAGACAAGAGACTGCATTGAACCTGTCTACCAACGGTATTAGCAGCATCAACATGTCAATAGAAATAAATGGGGTTGTCTACACAGGTAAATAGAGCGCCGTTTGCTGATGTAATTGCAGGCAGGAAATTCAATAAGTTATAGCAGCACCCCCTCGCTTAGTCCTCCACACAATTTGATGTCTTTGCTATAAAATCCATCGTAATGAAGTGGCAAGTCCAATAGAGTTAAAAAAGTTAAATATCTTCAAATTGGGCCTTGGCGCCAGGAGGTCGATGGAGCTTATTGTCTTTCGTGCCCAAGAGAAAGGCCCTCCTCCTTAGCTAGATACAGTGCTTGTGCCTGATGTGCGAGAGACAGTAATTACTAGAAGATGGCTCATAAGCTTGCTGGGAACATTTCAGGAGATCAAGTTGAAGTGGCATTGGAGTTACCATTTCTACTGAAGGTTTGTTCCCTGTAAAGTTGTAGA
>NW_015529967.1:0-633 GCF_001515645.1 Sinocyclocheilus grahami
ATGAATAATTTTAATAATTTAGTACTATTTAGTCATTTTAGTTAGGAGTACTTTGGCACTTCAACTTTAGTTTGGTAAGGTAAATTTTTTTAATATATTTATAAAACTGTATAAAATGTTGCGGCATTGCACATTGTATTGTAACTTATTGTAATTTTTAATGTAAATTATTGTTATTGTTCATTATAAAATGCAAATAATAATAAGTTAATATTTCTTAATAACACTTAGAATATTTAGTGTTAAACACCAAATGTTAAAAATAAGTTTAAACATTAGTCTTTATAATATTAATATAACATAATGATTCATTTAAAAATATATACAAATAATAATAAAGAATGTTATTATAATTTATTATGAATAATAAATTCATATTTATTAATAATACTTAGAATATTTATTTAGTATCAAGCACACAAAATATTAAAAATAAAAACTTAAACATTAGAAAACTGTGAGTTTACTCCGATACAAATTTAGTTTTAGAAGCTTCTCTTTTGTTATTTTTTAAATGTGCTATTTTTCTCAATCATATTGAGTTTCATTAGAAAAGTAAAAAAACATCTATCTATCTTTCTATCTACAGTATATATATATATATATATATATATATATATAGATATAGATATA
>NW_015529968.1:0-633 GCF_001515645.1 Sinocyclocheilus grahami
GGTTCCAATTCCATCTTTTAAAAAAGTCAAATCTGCATGATATTAAACAAAAATGGCAGTAATTAATAAATACTGTAACAAATGTATAGCTTTTTGTTAGTTAACGCAATAATTAATGTGAACTAAAAAAAACATTGAACATTGAATTAAACATGAAATTTGAAAGCACAACACAGAACAGAGGTTTTCACAGCGTTGATCTGTCGGCATCTTTTTCAGCGCTGTACTTTCTGCATCTGTTTTATTAGGCAAACTAGTTAAACATTCAGGAGAGAATCTGCTCATTAAGACTGGTTTGTCTTATACTGTGTTCATCAGTGGTTGCTCAGCCGCGTGAAGACGGGACACTGAGCCCCTCCGCAGATAAGAGACGGTTCACGTGTAACTATAACACACTACAGCCATGAACTGTTTAAACTATTCAGACCGCAGCTGTTTCAGGGTTTCAAAGTGAACGCTCATCAGCTGAATTCTGTTTTAATAGAAAGAGTCTCTCGGATCTTCTGGTCTGTGGATGAGCCTCGGGTTCCTCTTTCAATGTGTGTCTGTGGGATTTTCTGGTCCACTGAAATCACTCTGTTTGAGCACAATTGTGGTCAGTGAGGAGCAAGGCATGATGGGATGTGTTTACCG
>NW_015529969.1:0-632 GCF_001515645.1 Sinocyclocheilus grahami
TTCATGGCATACAGATTGGCCTCTTCCTGGAACTTCCCAATGTTCTTCTTATAGCGAATCCTCTTGTTGCCAAACCAGTTGGACACCTGTCATGATTTCAGAGCCAAAATGAAACTGATCCGTCTCTGAGGACCGGACGCTCCCTTAGTGGACTGAGAGCCAGGCTCCTTTCAAATGATCAAAAGAAAACAAGCCTATTAGATAGAGAAAATAGATCTGATAGAGGAGCTCACACCTGAGACATAGTGATACTGCACTGCTTGGCCAGCTCTTCTTTGGCCTCCTCGCTCGGGTAAGGGTTCGAGAGATGCGAGTAGAAATACTCGTTCAGGACCTCTGTGGCCTGTTTACTAAAATTACGCCGTTTACGCCTGACAAAGCAAGAAAATGTCATAGTCAAAAATAAAATTTGCAATCAGCTTCTGCATGAAGAACAAACAGGGTTTCTGCAGGTGTTATGAAAGTAAATTTAAGACTTTTTAAAGACCCTTTTAAGACCAAGGAAAGAAAAATTAAGGAATAAATTGAAGGGAACACAATATGTACGTTCTGTCAATATGTTGTATTAGCACCGCTTCAAAATGTGAAAATACAACCCCAACTGATCTCTTTTTAATTCGTTTATCAAAAAT
>NW_015529970.1:0-632 GCF_001515645.1 Sinocyclocheilus grahami
CAATCATATAAATATTCTTCCTCTTCACACCAACACCCACGACCCCTACCACATCTATTAAAATAATCTCACATAAACCTGGATTCCAGATGGATTTAGTTTAGAGTTCAACTCAAACAAGCAGTGATACCACAGAACAATCTTTCTCAGAGAACACAAAAATATTATGTTCGGTTCTCTGTGCGGTGAACACTGTCTAGTTGCATTGCAACAGGTTCTATATTGCTCAACAAAACTTGTTATGAAAGGAATAAAAGCAGCACTGCATACACAATGAAATTCATAAACCACTGATCTATAATGGAGAACATTATGTGGTATAAACAGAGGATCAGCATAGTACAGATAATCCAATGCTGAATAACCGAGCGGCCTGGAGCTACCCACAGCTCTTTCATTCATAGGTTTGATCAAATTCATGACGCAAGAATGATTTAAAACTCATTTTCATTATGTAAAAGTCTTTCTAACCAACGAAAATGCAGACTTAAATGTTAAGTGCACCATGTTTTAATGTTACAATTATTTTTCTGTTCCATATGCAGAGATTGTGCACTCTAAAAAATGCTGGGTTGTTTTAACCCGACTTTCGGTCAAATATGGACTAACCCAACTTTTGGGTTAAAAATGTA
>NW_015529971.1:0-632 GCF_001515645.1 Sinocyclocheilus grahami
TTTTTTTTTTTTTCATTTGTTTGTCAGCAGCAGGAGATGGAAATAACAGTCAGTTATTAAAAAAAGAAACGGATAATTTTACCTTGATTTATTTAATATTGTAATGCCTGTAAATAATAACGTTTATACATTATTGATTTATTTAGAAATGAACAAATTGCTTTAAAACAGGGTTGAAACCCTATGGAGATAGTAGTTTCACCTTATAACTTCAATATCTTTTTTTAATGGTTGTGCAGATTGCCTCATAATTTGGGTATGGTCATATCTACTGAGTTCACTTGACTTTGTAATGCTACGGCGTCTAGAGACACATAAGAAGATCACTAGCCCGATGTAAGCAAGGGTATAAAAATACTCTGGGCAGGCTTCTGCCTTTCTGCCACTGAAATCATAAGTGAACAATATTAATAAATGGCGCATTCTGACTATTACTAGACAACATTTATGGCAGCACTTCAAAGCAAACTTTATTTTGTTAGCAGTATTTAATAAGACATTGTTCATGATGGCAGTAATTAATTGCACACTCTCAATCTCAAATGAATGCAGATATCACTACTGTACCTCAATCAGAAGCTACAGTAATGAAATACTTCACATTTAAACACTTCTGTAGATTCCTCTAAAGA
>NW_015529972.1:0-632 GCF_001515645.1 Sinocyclocheilus grahami
TATCTATCTATCTATCTATCTATCTATCTATCTATCAAAAAAAACTCCCATAAAAGGTGACCAACTAGCTGTAAGTACTTGAGGGAAAAGGCTAAATGAATAATAACCGAAATATAAAGAACAAAAAGACATCCTCATTAATGAACAACAGCCTTCAGAACCTTCAACTCATTACGCTGTTATTACTCTGCACGCTGAAAGCACAATAGATTTCATTGTTAGGGATGATAATCATAGTCCTTATGCTTTCAAAGGCTTTCATCGTCTAGATTACAGACTGGCTGCTGTTTAACCTCTCTATGCAATTATCTCTCATTTTATCCAGTGGCTTGTATTGAAAGTGCTAGCACAGGTTTATACTGTTTTGTTCTGTTCTGAATTTACAGGTATGACCCCAAAACAGACACGTGGACCACAGTGTCCTCTCTGAGCGTCCCCCGGGATGCAGTGGGGGTGTGTCTGCTGGGAGACAGGTTATATGCGGTCGGAGGATATGACGGTCAGACCTACTTAAATAGTGTCGAGTCCTATGATGCACAGAACAATGAATGGACTGAGGTGAGTCCATCTTCAAATCAGGCTGCCTTTAAAGTAGTGCTTCAACATTTTTGGCTCCAAGGGCCCCATTGTCC
>NW_015529973.1:0-632 GCF_001515645.1 Sinocyclocheilus grahami
AACTGATGATATTATAAAAAGCAACATTAAAAGCATTTCTATGTTTGCAATGTTTTGTGAGTGTGTTGTTTGTGCAGAATTTCCTTTAACGTACATTGTCTTTAAAAAAAAGTCTTGTTTTCATTTTTCCAGTTTATTTCATTTTCAAGAATTGATTTATTTATTCATTTTTAATTAAGGGTATTTATTGCTTTTTTTGTTTTTGGAAGGCTGATGGGCAACAGAAGCACAACATTACAATAATTATACCGGGATAGCCCACACATTTCTAAATGCACATTTTGACCATGAAATAGAATTCTGTGCAAGACGGAACACAAAATATGTCCAGAACTCTTCTCAGACAACCCATCTTCTCTAACACCATTTATTTGATTAAGCGTGGATTCATAAGATGCGATTTTTACCATTGCATCGGCCCACTCTTTCAATCCTGGGGCTTTCACGGTCTTCCAGTGTCTCAAAATAATCTATAATAACAGAAAATACATGTTTTGAAACATTAGGTAGGCCTGTTTGAGATTTGTCACCTATAGTAAACACAATTTAGGGGTTAAAGATATTTCGGAGCCATATATATCAGCAATTTATGACATCCATAATCTGTTTCCAGTATGGCTTAACAAGACTAC
>NW_015529974.1:0-632 GCF_001515645.1 Sinocyclocheilus grahami
ACAGAATTTTCACTTTCGTGTGAATTGTTTAAATATATACACTGCTACTGTTACAGTATTTTCCACTGTTTAAAATGAGTAAATAATAGGTCAGATGCAACCCTTATATTCTGCCATTTTCAAATGAATTATGTTTGATTTTTACTAATATTGAGGTCAATCTCAGATTCAGCTCTTAATAGCAGTATTTACCCAAGTGGAGGCCAAAACCTTTCCAGTAAGTAGGATAAATTAATCCTCACAGTAAAGATCAGTTTCATTTAAGACTTCAAATTAAGCCACAATTTCAGCTCTATGTTTTTAGATTAAGGCCTAGTTGTTTGTCTGTAGTTCAGAGACATCACTTCAGTTTCATTAAGTCTGTTGTGAGCATTCTATTGATCTTTTAGCAGCAAAGTTACCAAACAAAACTAAGGTTGATGCACAGTGTTTTAGAGTTTAAAAGAGCCTAAGATTAGTCAGGGGATTTACCTTTTTTCTTTAAAGTATGGACTCATGAATGACGGTATTGGTTATTATTTTAATGATGGTAAAAAAAAAAAGAAAACCTCATTAGAAAGTTAATACAAACAGAGAATTACTCTTTTCACCTAAGACATGGGAAATACAGTTGCAAATGGACTTTGCTTTTT
>NW_015529976.1:0-632 GCF_001515645.1 Sinocyclocheilus grahami
GCATTTTTAAATATCATGTTTATTGTCAACATCAGTACTTTGCGATACCACACCCATAGGGTTAACAAATTTACCATTCATTTCTGTGGAGAATTTTCCAACAGATTTGACTATTTTAGATAGAAAAACGTACCATAATTTGTTGGGTTCAGATGATTCAGATTCAGATTATTTTTATTGTGTCAGCCAATGAAATACATCAATTTATCATTCTAATACAGCCAAATCTATTGGATAACAACATTGTCTGTCTAGAAACTAATATAACAGGGATTTGAATTACCCATGCAAATCATGCTCTGTATAGAGAGACAGAGTCAGAGACGGTATTGTTGAGCTTCCACTGTACCTCTTTCTCAGCCACGCTGACATCCACAATCCCGTTCCACTTATAGAGAGAGGCAAACTGTCCCAGGATGGAAGGACTAAAGAAACGCACTTTCTGAGTTTTCGTGATGGTCTTGTTCTGCACAACCTATGGCCAAATACATTAAAAAGTTATGACATTTATGGACAGCACCTCACTTTGGTCAATGGCATTCATAAGGAAGGTTCTTACTCTGGTTTGCAGCGTGGACAGAATCAGATTTACGATGGATAATCTGTCTTCTTTAAGTCCACTGGTCAAGATT
>NW_015529977.1:0-632 GCF_001515645.1 Sinocyclocheilus grahami
GAATGAAACACGAGACCCTGAAAACGGCCCTCAGAGAACAACCACACGCAATGAAGAGGAAGATGAGCTCGAAGATTCAGTCGTTCAGCAGTAAGTGCACAAGCCTTTAACGTTTTAATTCATTCTGAACTCAATAACAGCCACTCTCCAGTCTCCAGCTCGTAAATGAAGGTTTAGAACCATTCTGCTAAACTGGTTTAACCAAACAGTACAAACTTAAATGCCCAACTCACAAAAAACTCACAATGAACGATAAAATCCCAATCCAAAAATGTCTCGGATGCATCAAATGAAGCTATTTCTTGATTATTCTTAATCTCTGGCGTAAACAATCTCTGCAATCATTTAATCTTGTTACAGAATGATCCATCATTGCTTGAAATCACTTCCAAATTCAAGTACAGGTTCCTGCAAATATCTTAAATTTGCCATCTTATGAACTTCATGCACTCCAATAAAGTTGCATATAAATATATAAAAATTACCACCCAACATAAATACAAAACGAGACCTGAAACACAGCAAGCTGGCTTCTCTTTATTCCCAACAGGCCCTGAATAAAATGGATAGATCATTCACTAAAGACCTTGAAATGCAAAGTTCATAAGTGCTGATGAAGAAATGCATCCGGC
>NW_015529978.1:0-632 GCF_001515645.1 Sinocyclocheilus grahami
ATGGCAAATGTAATGAAACATTTTCTTTTATTTCCTGGCAAGTGGAGTGATGTAACTGGAGGTGAAGAATCTGAGCAAATACCAAAGCAATTCCTAGAGCTGTAGACAGTACACTAATGCTTGATAATTTCCTGCCAATTTTAGCTCAAAACACCTTTTGATAGTCAATGTGCAAGCATTAGTACACATTCTCTGTCTGGTCTACAGCTCAAAGTTGTTCTTTGGCATTTCTTCAAATTCTTCACCTCCAGTTACATCACTGCCAGAGTGCAGTATTTATGCACGGCTCACAGCCTGAGCAGAGCGAAAGCAACAGCTTACATGCAGCTAATTCACACGCCACTAGCCTGAATCATCGATTCTTTGCAGCATTTATAATCAGCAAAACCACAAGTTACGTCTCCTGCTGCAGATCTGTTTTCCATTTTCTTTGTTCCGCAACTCCCATCTCAAACAACATTCAACAGCAGAAGCTGACAGGAAGCAGCTGTCATCTCCACCTGTCTCAGGCTCTACTGGAGTCAGAAAGGCTGAGTTATTTTGAAATGGTGCTTTGTTACAAAGCTCTCAAACGCTGCTGGTTCTAAATTAAATTAGGGTTTCAGGTTATTGATTCAATTATGGTTTTTAAC
>NW_015529979.1:0-632 GCF_001515645.1 Sinocyclocheilus grahami
TGAAACTCACCTTCGGTTTCTTCCCAAAAAGCCAGAGTTTGTTTTTGGTCCTGCCAACAGCATGTTTGGGATCAGCTTTGCCTCCTTCAGTTTTGGGGGTCCCAATGGTGCCATCTGATCCTGTCCGTTGGATGTTCTGACTGAAGTCCTCAAAGGGGAAATCACCCGGGGGTTCAAACCCCGATTTGAATGACTCCACTACAATCCCAGAATCCTGTTGGAAAACAACAACAATATGCTTAACCTTTATATAGAGCCAAGTGCAAGAATTATATACTACCGTTCAAAAGTTTGGAGTATGTAATTGAGTATATACTTTTATTCAGCAAAGACACATTAAAATGATCAAAAGTGATGGGGAAGACATCTATATTGTTAGAAAAGTTTTCTATTTACTAGGAACAGTGAGTACTATAGTATTGGTAAACTGTGAAATGAGGCATGAGGCATGAGGAAGGATGGTTAGCTGGTCTGAGACAACTATGTGCTTGTCCAGGGTGTGGTACCATTACAAAAGAGCTCTGGCTTCATGTCACCCATTTAACAGCCTCTACGAGCCTCTCTTGACCTCAGCATTCGAGCAGAGGGCATTAGGAAATCCCAAAACAACGTAAGCAAGCTCATAAATAAAA
>NW_015529980.1:0-631 GCF_001515645.1 Sinocyclocheilus grahami
AGTCACTTTGGATAAAAGCGACTGCTAAATGACTAAATGTAAATGTATATATCTCAAGACAGTCAGGACTAAAATGGTGTTTTGTTGTGTAGTTTCTCCCAGGTGTGTTCATAACGGTAAGGAGTTCACAGAAGGCGAGGTGTACCGTATGGACCCCTGCTGGTTGTGTCAGTGTCGAGTTGGAGTGTCGTTCTGCTCTAAAGCCGAATGCGCTGAACTGGACTGCGAGAACTTCTACGTTCCTGAAGGGGAATGCTGTCCCGTCTGTATAGGTACTGAACATCTTCAGCAATCATTAGATGTATGCATTTTATTACTAGTTCATCTTAGATCGGTCTGCTCTGCTTGATTGCATTTAAAGATAAACTGTGATGAGTTACACAAAGTGAAAAACCAGCAGAGACCAACAAACACACAAACCTGACGCTCTTCAAACACATGGTTCCTGACGGCTTTCTGTTCTCAGAGAGAACAGCTGTGACCTTCTGCTCCTAAGGGTCAAAGGTCAAACTCGTACAGTTTCTGTGGATCATATTTGTGCTTTCGGTGATATGATCATACAGATGGTTCTTTGAGCATGAATATATTCTGGTTTAGAATTATAACCAGTGAATTTCTATTAATTCTTGTC
>NW_015529981.1:0-631 GCF_001515645.1 Sinocyclocheilus grahami
AAACAATAAAATGTAGTTAAAAATAATAAAGGCATGTTTTCCACACTATTTCACTAAACAAACAAAATAATGATATTTAGGGATGTCTATTTATATAGTAATAATAACATTTATAAACAATATCTATTTTTTTACTAGACCATTTTTAAAGCTTGTAACATGCCATGCAGTGTTCAGACTAAAGCTCTACAAATTTTTCAAATCATTTGCAGATTCTTTTAACAAAAAACACAATGTTAAATATGTATTTGTAACTTTGACAATTATGAATTCATAAAAAATGATTTTGCTGTATAATAATGACATTTTACTCCTTACCGACGTTTATAATTTTCCAATGAATTCAAATTAAACTAAAAGCTACATTGTTTAATGTTACAAAAAGTATACATTTAATAAATTATAATTGCAAACAGTTGCATTCTTAATTTTTTTCTTTTATATTTACATGTATTTATGCATTTAAAATTTTCATTTTTAAAGTGAAATCAGGCATCAAAACATAACATAAAAAAAGATTGTTTTAATTTATGTAAACATACCTGATACTTACTTTTTTTTAAACAGACCTGACATTACTGAGACTAAATATCATCTTAGAAATGTATAAAATTGTGTGTGTGTGTATATA
>NW_015529982.1:0-631 GCF_001515645.1 Sinocyclocheilus grahami
ATACATTTGAGTCCCTTAATGATTATTTGTTCCTTGCTTTTTTTTCCCCCTTTGTTGTCTTGCCGTTTTTGATTTCATTTGATGTTTCATATTTGCTCTTTGTGTGTTTATCAGTCTGAGGTCTCTTGGATCCCTAACAAGCATTATTCTGGCATCTACGGCCTGATGAAGCTGGTGCTGACCAAGACACTGCCCTCTGACCTACAGAAGGTCATCGTCCTGGATACTGACATCACCTTTGCCACAGACATCGCTGAGCTGTGGGTCGTTTTCCACAAGTTCAAAGGTACATTTGAGTTAACATTCATGTGAAATGATTACGTTTATTTGTCATTTGATATTCACTAATGTTGTTAATTAAATAATTCAAGTTTTGTGGCTGGTGAAGATCAGAAAACCTGTGAAAACTGTGTGCATCCCACAGAAATACTTGCCATAAGACAACGTTTTGTCAGTTGAGACTATCATTAATGTTCAATGAGGCACATGTTTGCAGCTCAGATCAATAATGTCACAGGTTATTCCACCAGACACTGACCGCAGCAACCACAGTGATCAATGATTTCAGTAATGAACCAGCCTTTGTGACTAACTACATTTGATCTTATGCCTGAAGCTTTATCAACAGAGC
>NW_015529983.1:0-631 GCF_001515645.1 Sinocyclocheilus grahami
CACCTTCAAACCTGTCAGATGAGCCTTTAGGTGGCTTCTGCAAAAACCTGGCTTTCCTATGGGGAATCGTCTAAGGCTGTCAAACCAACTCTTATGTCTCAGGCAGGTCACCAGCAGAACTTCAACATTTAGGTAGGAGGTGGCTGGAGGCTTTGTGAAGTGCTGTCAAATGCACTGAGTACCCTATATAAAACCTGGACACTGAGAGCTGGGTGAGAGAAACGAGTAGAACGGCAACCACACCAAAAGTAATTGAACCAACGACACATATGGCATTCACGGCAATCAACGCGTTCTGATATTTGCAGCAATGTTAAGCCCGCTGAACAATAAAAGTCAGCTTATTCCTCCTAATAAGCCGGAGACATGCAGATTCCTTGGATCTTGATTGCCCAGTAACAAGTGGCACACAAAAGGAGGCAATCTGAGCTACAAGAAAGAAGGCACCTCAATTACTAAACTCAGCACACTGGCTCTGATATTTCAGACTTAATGACATGTATTTGATTCTCGCATTTGAAAAGCATTACATTTATTAAACTGTTACCTGTTTTAATATGCTACACTTCTAAAACAAACCATGTTCCTGTGAGTTTCAGCAATGACACCATTTCTGTTTTAAGCGAGGGGG
>NW_015529984.1:0-631 GCF_001515645.1 Sinocyclocheilus grahami
CTGACTTTACAAGCCAGCAGACAGAGGGCAAGTCCTTGAAAAGTGAGGTTTAAATTGCCCACTAACACTTCAGTCATTGATTTGCCTATCTCACAAAAGAAAAAAACAAGACAATGCTACAAGCCACGCGCGGCAAGACAGAGGGTGTAACTTTGCACACTGTCCGTTTGGCCACACAAAGAGTGACAGACACAGAAAGAGAAAGAGAACAGCAGGAAAAGGGAGATGACTCTCTTCATTCTCTGTCTGGCTTCAAAGTACTCATGCATCTGCAACAGCTGCTTGCCCAACAAGCACAACGTTTACAGACAAATTTCAGGGAAGGTATTTCTGAGCTCATCGAATTTAGATATTTTTGTCAATTTGCCATTCTCTCTAATTGTGGAGCTCTTTCTGTTTTCTCCAGTGTTTGAAACTAGTTGCCTGAGGCAAGTTAAATAAGAAATTGTATGAAAATATTTGGATCAATTCAAGGGATGGTGATCAAGACTAAAGGATCTCTCAGCCTCATAGAACTTTGGGAGTTATTAAATATGCTATATGACATAAATCAAAGAGAAAAGTCAGTCTAGTCTATGTTGTTCAACACATGTATTAGTGAAAAAGTTATTTTTCACCCCCCCCCCCCCCT
>NW_015529985.1:0-631 GCF_001515645.1 Sinocyclocheilus grahami
GTTGGGTTTATCAGCTTTGAATTACTACAGCTAAACTCAACATTACGCAGTTCGTCCACTGAGGTTTTGTTTAATGGAGGAGACGTGGGCTTTTACTAAGAGCAGGCTGTTTTTGGGGCCGTAGAGATGAGAACAAAAGGGCTGAAATTCTATCCTGCATAAATACTGACCATCTATCATCTAGATCAAAGAAGCCCATCATTTTTTACCATGGGCACTCACATCTTTTCGCTGCAAAAATGCACTGATTTCCTGAAATGTGAAACCATATTTTTATCATAACATCTGACAGACTTAAAGAGCAATTGAAATCAACTTAAAACTAATACTACTGGACATTCGGATATTCTAAGCAAATAATATCTCAGCTTTTTACCCCCCGATTCAAACAGTAAACTATAATTCTATGCTAGGTATACAAAAGCATAAAGCAATTTATCGTCTTTTCTACTGTACATGAAAACTATAGCTTAAATTATTGGCCAATATCAGTACAGGCCAAAATGTCTACACAAGTGTGGTGAAATAAACTTACAGCTAAAGGGCCCTATTATACACCCGGCGCAATGTGGCGCCACGCAAGTGTTTTTTTTGCTAGTTTCAGCCCGACGCAGTTATCATTTTCACGTCC
>NW_015529986.1:0-631 GCF_001515645.1 Sinocyclocheilus grahami
CCCCCCCCCCCCCCCCCCCCGGAGTTAAGCTGTAGCGGGGGGAATCCATGCAACTTGACATAACCTTTGAGTATCTCAGTGAAATGATTACGCATTGCATTTCCCCAAGCCGCGTATTGGATAAATGTTAATAGTGAATTTTGAGAGTGGAGTAAATATAGTAATGAAAGCTCTCCATCAAAGCATGTCTGCTATTGTTTTGTTGTATTAAGAAAATGTCAATGGCACCAACGTAAAACCCCTTAATAATGTCAATATTCGTCTACACATAGTCCTGTAAACCAAAAACAGGTCACAGCATTTTCATTCTGTGGGAGGTTAAATGAAAATTACCCACAACCCGTCTAGGAATCGGTCTTGTATGGAAAAACCTGTCTCTGTGGATTATCCATAATGGAAAATAAGTGGATGAAGAACACATTCAGATATAAAAAAAAGTCTTTGTCATCACCCACACACGGGTTATACAATAAAGCCCTAATTAATGAAACACTCTAGTTGAATTTAAAGCATCTCATCCAGCGGGTTTGCGGGCAACATTGCAGATTTATTCTCTCCTCCATCCCTCTTTGGCAATTAGGCCTGGGAAGGTGGGACCCCCTTTGAAAGAGGCTTTTAGATTAATCATATT
>NW_015529987.1:0-631 GCF_001515645.1 Sinocyclocheilus grahami
CCGCGTCGGTTCCGGGTAGTATATTTTTGACATTTCTCGGTTCTGTATGGGCCCGTGTCCAACTTTCAAAATAATAGACGGGTCCGGGTCGGTTCAGTGTAGCACATTTACGGGTCTCTTCGTGTTCGGGAATTTTTGGACCCGTGTAGACCTGTACCACAAGGCCATTTATTACAGTGATTACCAAAGTTAAAAGTTGTTCTTAGGCACAACGTTAAGTGAAGTGCCTAAAATCTTTGGTATTTTTATATACACTTCCATTCAAAAATGTCTTATACTCACCAAAGATGCATTTACAGTATTTGAAGTAAAAAAAAATATTGTGAAATATTATTACCATTTAAAATACTTTTTTTTTATTTTCATATATTTTAAAATGTAATTTATTTTTGTGATGGCTAATCTGAATTTTCAGCAACCATTGATCCAGTATTCAGTGTCACATGATTCTTCAAAAATCATTCTATGTCGATTGTTGTTCAAGATTAGAAAGTTTAAAAGAACAGTGTTTATTTGAAATAGATTTTTTTTGTCACAACGTAAAAGCCTTTATTGTCACTTTTGATCAATTTGATGCATCCTTTCTTAAAAATATAAATGAATTAATTTTAATTTATTAATAATATTAATA
>NW_015529988.1:0-631 GCF_001515645.1 Sinocyclocheilus grahami
TTCGAAAAATGTACCCTTATGACTGGTTTTGTGCTCCAGGGTCACTATTGCGTTAAAGCACTTCTTCCAGACAAAAACCTGCTTCCAAACTAGTTTCTGGTGACATTTATAGCATTTACATAAAGTTTATGCACTAACACGATATCCATCAGCAAAGCTTTTGATGCGCTAGACTTTTTGTTTTGCAATACACTAAAACATGTGCAACAGATGGTTTTTAAGGATGATGCCATTCGCTTTGTTAGCACTGGCATCTCCTTTTGAAGAGTATAATCTGCTGTTATTTACACCGGAGACGCTAGCCGTGGCGGAGCTTGCACTGTCTCCATCTTCAGAGAGCTCCACCAGAACGTGCTGATAAGCTTCTGAACTCATGGGCTGCGGCTCCTCGGGTCTTCTGCACTTCACATGGGCTTTCAAAAGCTGCTCGGGCTCTTCAGGACAGACTTCAGCCAGAGGATCATACAGTGGGTTTCCTTGCCGTTGAGGCCTGGCAGGATCAGTTCGATCCAGACTGCCGTTTTCACATGAGACTTCATCCATTGACTGGTCGACCAATGAGCCAAGGCTTTGTTCTTCCCCGACAACCAACTCCACTGGCTTTGTGAGAGCCTCTAGTGCATGACTGACC
>NW_015529989.1:0-631 GCF_001515645.1 Sinocyclocheilus grahami
ACAGGAGGAACTCTGGGAGTCTCTATGATAAGGTGCGACAAGAGCCTGCATGAATCGACAGAAGATCAATGATTCACCACAGATCAAACATTCAAGAGAGATTTCAGAAGAACATCTGAAACACTTCAGATCAGCAAAACAACTTTAACATGAAATTTGTAAATGACTCGTTTCATTGAGTGATTGTGAATTTCGTGAGAGAGCAGAAAATTTCCCTAAAGCAGATTTTGCTAGTTATTTTTAACTAAACTGACCATGTTGACCAACAGAAAGATTTTTGGTTTGAAAGTGACTTTGTGCATCACTGCGCTATTGATAACGAACAATGTCTTTTTGACCTGCAAATATTTGCAAAATTTTTGCTGATGTGACTGTCACAACTCAAAACACTCTTCTCAGTCCAAATAGACAATTATTTAAAAATGAACTGCAAAAACAGCTAGTTTATTCTGGAGAAAGTTATATAAATTGTGATTATTTGTAAATAATTTATAAATAAATATATAATTTTATTGTATAAAAATATGAAATAAAATATATTTTAAAATATAATAAATTACATAAATATCTAAATTATTATTTAAAAAAATATTTATATATAATAAATAAATGTGTAATTATATTATATAAA
>NW_015529990.1:0-631 GCF_001515645.1 Sinocyclocheilus grahami
AAAGGAAAATGAACACGCCCACGACATCCCATCCATACGCTGGCCCCCATTCAGAAGGGTCGCCCCACAGGGAAATAAAACCAGGAATGTGAAGTGTGAAGGGGTGCGTGCACACACACACACAGAGAGAGAGAATGGAAGAGCAGGTTTATCCAGCGACCTTTAAGAGAGAGAGAGTCTAAGCTTTAGAAGTGGAGCTCCTCGTTGAAGTAACGCGAGCTGCGTTTGGCCGTGCGCGCAGTAAAGGGGGCAGTCTTCAGCACTGCGTCCAGACGAAACACACACATACAAACAACACAGGGTTTAACTGCCAGAGCAACAAGCACAATGTTAGCACTTACTACACACAACAGCACACACTAATAATCACATGGTACTATAACAGCTATTATATAAAGCTGAAACTATTTCAATATGGATTACATGCACGCTTAAAATAGTAATGCAGTTGTGAAGAGAATTACACAAAAGTTACAAAAAATAATGATCTAATTCTGTTCTCTTAATTACTAGACTCATTACAGAGATCGTTTTGTCATGGTTAGAATTTAAATGAAAAAATGTGGTTATTTTAAGGTGTCCTTTTTACAGAGTAATATTAATTAACTACATGTACTTACTATATGGTTAG
>NW_015529991.1:0-631 GCF_001515645.1 Sinocyclocheilus grahami
GGCACTGACCGCAGACGGCACAGGCACGCTGGTCTGGAGCGGCACGTTGGACGTGGAGTCCGCGCCTGCCTCTGGGGTCTGCATGGCGCCTTGGAGACACAAAATCACCATCATTGACAAACGCCGTGCCTAATTAAACACTTCAATCACTAGTAACAGTGATGCTCATCTTGCAAACGCTACTAATAAGCCTCATCATACTAACACTAAAAAAACTGAGAATTCTTAACTAAACCGAATTAAAGATGGTTTTTTATCCGTCTTGGGTCACTTCCTTGGGTCCAGACACACAGCGGTGATGAGGACGGGATCTGTGTGTGAGTGAGTGGAGATCGCTGCCTGTACCCAAAGCAATAAACGCAGTTAATATTTAATCGTCGCGGCTGGCTTCTCTCCGCTCACGCTTTAAACCGATGAGATCTCAACAGCAACAGCTCGCTGCCAACGTTCCTCCTGAATTCAGTATTGCTGAAATCATTAATGTAAGAAAACATGTACGTCAGAATGGTTTGCATGGGTTTTTCTTGCTCCCGCTGCATGTGAGCCGTGATGCGGCATGTAAACAAGCCGTGTTTGAGCAGCGGCGCTCGACCGTACACGCAGCCCAAGGCTTCTCAGCTGCAAAAGTTTC
>NW_015529992.1:0-631 GCF_001515645.1 Sinocyclocheilus grahami
GTTTTTTATTTAATATATGGGCTGGTATTTTACTTATGGAGAACAAAGAATTATTAATTTCCTACCTGATAATGTTAAAAGGAAATAGTTGTGCTAGCACAAAGCTCAGATTAGAGGCCAAGGATAAGATCAGGTCTACATATTTGAGTGAGCTATTTAATGACTTGTAAAATCCAAAGTTTTTTTTATTATTATTATTTTTTTTTTTTTTACTCCGTTCATCAGCAAATATTTGCCAAGGAACATAATAAAAAAAAAACCCCACCCTATTATACTTTCAACCAGATTTTTATATGTTCATGTTAATGAATGCAATTTGTCAAAGGAGGTCTATATTACTTATTGTATGTTCTTGCTTTCACTGACAGTGAAGAAGTATTCTTCTGTAATTTGCTTTTCTGATTTAGTTTTCTCTACACTGAAAGCAAAAATATATTTAGTAGTAGAAGGTCAGCTGAATTAAGAGTCTCATAAAATTGCTCAGAGAAATATTGGTTTACTGGTAATAGATAAATTTAGCTGAATGACATTTCTCTAGGGGGTAAATTTTTGCAAAAAAATATGCAGCACTTCTAAGTGAACATTTTGTTGTAATCATCAAGTCTGTGAGAAAGAAAATGCAGACCATCTG
>NW_015529993.1:0-631 GCF_001515645.1 Sinocyclocheilus grahami
TTTTTTTAAAAGACTCTATTAGGAAGATTCTATGCTTCTGATATAATCCTGTGAATATAACATTTGCACAGGCGATTTCCAACAAACCTTTTCATTTTCATTACTGGTAATAAATCAGCATTCTGGCCAGCAATAACAACAAAACATGTTTTTGTGGCTTCCTCAGCATGAAATGTCAGTTATAATGAAACGGGGCGTGGTTTAGATACCGGAATGTTGTCCCAGGCGGTTGTAAATATATTTAACGTTATCTTATTTGTAACTTAATTTTATGAATTTTTATATTTAGCGATGTTAAAGTTCGTCGGTGTGATTATTTAGGTGCAAGCTACTAAAACGACTGAAAATAAGACTTGCGTTGTCACGTGGTTTAAGATACTTTTCTCAACAAAAAGTCGCCGAGCGCCCCCTTGAGTGCAGTACACTGCCCCGCCAATGAAACGATTGATAAAATATCGCGAGATTCACTTGAACGAACGAGCGGGAGTTGTGAGACGTCCATTTTCAAACCTCGGACGTATGAATTGACGATGCTTTTCTTTGTTTACTTTGATTTTGCTCTTGTTAATGTTCTGTAGCTTTTGAAAATAGTTAATTTTGTGATAAACTACGATAAGAAACGATGGAGTCA
>NW_015529994.1:0-631 GCF_001515645.1 Sinocyclocheilus grahami
AAAATGTAGTTTTGGCTAGATGTCTGCCATGCAACTTTACTATTATCCTAAAAAAACAGCAAACAAGAAACATTTTGTGCTAGATTAGAATTATAGAGTGGAGTTCCAAATGAAGTTTCCCACTCAAAGCTGCACAGGAATGATTCGTCACCGCAAGGTAATTAATCCCTCGACTCCCTTGTGTCTGGGCCCAGACGGATCCCAACCTCTCATTGTTTGTTTTGATATTATGCTTCAAGAAGTAGTGTGATCTCCTCCCTGTGCGAGGCATATGTTATTGGTTTTTGTGAATCATTGGACTTATATTTGTCACCTACTTTATATGCGAGGAGGACGTGAGTTAGTTTGATTGGGTATCACCATGATCCCTCTCTGCAGGCCCCTGTCTCTGCCCTCATAGCTTTTCCCGAGTGGCAGTGGAAAGGGCTGGACATCCGAGAAGGCCTGATAGGGTTCCGCATTAGCTCTCTCAGGTGAGCTGCCCATTGGATCTGTTTACTGCCTGGGCAGAGACCATAGGGAAGTGATCCCCAGCTTTAAAGTTTGGCCCCGTATGAGGCTATGATTACTCGCAAAAGTGTGTGTGTTTGAGTGTGTATGTTTTGGAGGGAAGCATTGTTCAACCCCCAGC
>NW_015529995.1:0-631 GCF_001515645.1 Sinocyclocheilus grahami
TCATTATTATGTATTCTTGAGCATAAGATCATATAAAATGCAGAGCGAGATGATTTCTTTATTTTCACGACCACTGATTGGTTCATATTGTCAGTCAGGATCATTACTGATAGGATCAAAAAAACTCATGAAGAATGCAGATCAATGATTGGCTGATACGAGAGGAATGTGTCACGCTTGAATTATGAAAAGCCAAGCGAATTGAGATTAAATGGAGTTCACACTATAATAATGCAGCACAAAGAAAGTATTAGACACGCTACACTGAAGCAGACGGGAGAGAGACAGTAAAAACTCAGATACTCAAGGCTAAATAGTGCTGTGATACCTAATGATATTTGTGCAGTCATACGCTCCACCGATCCCAACCTCAAAGACAGCCAAATCAACCTGCACAGGGGCAGAGAGATAGACAGAGAATTTAGGTGAAGGTTAATAACCTTAAGCATTTATAATAAAGGACAATGATCTCTGAGACAAAATAATTCAACTTTGACATTGCTGATAAGATGATAACAGAGTACTAAAAAACCAGCAGTAAATCAGTATCAAATTAGTTGATCTGATATGTAGGTTTCATTACAGGCTCAACTGTTGTAATAAAATGATTACATTTACAGATAATACAGTT
>NW_015529996.1:0-631 GCF_001515645.1 Sinocyclocheilus grahami
AAAAAAAAAAAAAATACAGACTGCTAACTTTTGAACAGTATACATATTATATATACTGTATATAAAAAAAACAATAAAAGATTAAAGAAAATTAAAGAAAAACAACTAAAATCATTAATGTCAGCAGCACAAAAGATACAGATATTATTTGTTTTATTTAACATTGACTTAAGATAACTATTCAAGCTAGATTTAAGATTAGACAAAAGATTTCTAAGTTTATAATTATAAAACAGATCATCCGGACTCTTAATTCTGAATAAATTACCCGAGTTCACAAGTCAATGTGAAATTATACACGCACTGCACATTTTGCATTATTGGGGTAAATGCAATCAATCTACAGTCGAGTATTACTGATAAATACACACCAATCAATTCTAATCTCAGCGTTTTGTTGTGCTTTTACCCCTGGCGTGAATCGCTGAATCAAAACACGCTGCTTTATGCTACACTTTGAACTTTTAAAAACCAAAATGCTTGAAGAGTTGTTTATTGTTCAGATGCTTTGGTCAGTATTTCGCTCAGCATCTGGTGTCTGAGTTTCCGTGTCAAGAAAGTGACTCATCACAAGCTCTGAGTCATTTATAAAACCCCCAGCAAATCTCTGTAGCACAGGAACAGTCTCGTC
>NW_015529997.1:0-631 GCF_001515645.1 Sinocyclocheilus grahami
AAAAAAAAAAAAACTTTTCTCTGGAAGCAACAAAAACGACCATTCTGATTGACTCACTGCTTACCTTTGACTGTATATAGAAAGAACCGCCAGCAGTTTTGTCATTGACTTTAAATAAATGCTCATAATTCTGAGGAGAAAATGAAAGCATACAGAATTAAAACATATTTTGTTAGAGAGAGAGAGAATAATGTAATGTTGATGCATGTTGCAGACTGTTACAACAGACTCTCACCTTCTGAATCTCCTCTGGTGTTAATGTGGAGATGTTCAGTATCTGTTGGGCTTCTTGTAAAGTCATTCCTGTGAAACTAGACGCAGCCGCAGACTGTCTGCCCGCTCGACCCCGAGCCTCAGCAGCCGCCTGACTGGCTGCATTCACATTCACACAACCCACTACAGTCATATTTCACATACAGAGTATTCCTCATACTGGTGACCATTAACATCTGTCATGTAAAGACATTTGAGCTTTAAGACAGTGCAATGCTGTCATATTCTCCTAAGACTCCCAAAATGAGAAAAATAGAAGATTTACAATAATTACAATTACATTATTATTAGATTTGGTGGTTATTTTATGGAGATGTTAAAGGGGTCATATGATGCGATTTAAATGTTTCCTTTCTCT
>NW_015529998.1:0-631 GCF_001515645.1 Sinocyclocheilus grahami
CCGGCGGCAGGCCTACCCACCGGCAGCATCCTCAATCCTGCAGGACGTGAGGCGGGGAGAGACGTCTCGTATCTGAAGAGAGAAGAGGAGCAGGGTTGTGAGAATTGACAAAGTAATGACACCGAAGGCTCTGACAGGATGAGATCTGTGGCTGTGGCTATTGTTGGTGTACTCTGCAGAACACAGTTGTGTCGAATAGTGTGTGTTGTGTGCTGAGTCTTTTGCTAAGTGAGGATGGAAGATACTATTGATTTGCCCAACAATCAAAGCTATTGATTGGTTCGGCCAAGATTTGATTTTGTGAATCGAAGGAGCTCTATTAGTAGATTCAGTTTCTATTGAACAGTGTGATGTTCTGCGGTAGTGTGGGACGGGAAATCATGAGCTGAGGTCTTTTTTGGTGGTCCGACACTGAGCTCAACTTTGAACAGTGTATAATTTATTGTCCCAAATAATACAGGTAAATTTCCAGGTGCATGCAGTAATTTTTTGTTTGTTGCACTGACACCTAGTGGTGTGGATGTAGAATTTGTGCAGATGTTTTTAGTTAATGTTGGCATTTAAAAAATTGGAGAGCTCTATTTCTCTTGAACAGTGTGATGTTCTTTTTTTTTTTTTTTTTTTTGTGTGC
>NW_015529998.1:20003-20328 GCF_001515645.1 Sinocyclocheilus grahami
GCAGTTTGTTGTCATGTCTGCTCACTGCACTGTTTTCTTCTCTTTCCCGTCTCATGTAATGGGTAATATTAGCACTCCCTCAGCAGAAAATGGGCCTGTAAATCAGCTAAAAGAAGGTCAGATATTTGTATTCGCGCCAGCAATTGCGCCGGCACTCGTTCACTCACTCTCGTGTGGCAGGCGCTGGAAAAGTGCTGAAACAGTGCTATTGGGATGAAATTCAAAACAAGCAAGAAACCCATAAATAATGCAGCTCCATTCTCGTTCCCCCACCCACCTACTCAGCACCGTTTACAGTTACTTATGGCCCTAAAGCGAGGGGGCC
>NW_015529999.1:0-631 GCF_001515645.1 Sinocyclocheilus grahami
CTGCTGTCACCGTGGCAACTGTCAATCAATCGCATCGACAGCTGGCGAGAGCGAGTTACAATAATACAGTAAAATCTGCACTCAGACGCGCCAGAACTGAAAGCGTTTTACATCAAACTCATCGAAAGCTTTCCAAACCGGATATCCTTCGCTGTTTTCAAACCTGTTTAAGGGTAGGCGACAACATTCTAATCAACGAATTTGACTTTTAAGATAATTACGTTTTGCTGCAAATTCAGGTTTCTTGTTGAAATCTAGTAGGCCTAATCAAATGAGGCAGATGTGAACAAAAGTAGACTAGATAAGGAGTAGAACAAATCTGATCAATTCTTATGCTCCCAAAAAGGTTTGTTTGTTTGTTTATTAATTGAATCATTACTTCATGGACATTTGTTGCGCTTGTGTGGTGAACAGAGGGCATTTATTTCTTAGCTGTACTGTGTTAATATTCTCTTTCCACTCGTTAGATAAACTCGTTTCATTTGATTAATCTCCAAACTGATTCTCAGAAGCCTTGTCCATTATTTTAAACTGGTAATCGTACAGTCGCGTGGATACAAGCCACTGTCGAGATTTGTCGTCAACATATTTGTTATCATCAAATAATCCATTTTTAGAAGAAAAAAAAAAA
>NW_015530000.1:0-631 GCF_001515645.1 Sinocyclocheilus grahami
GTTTTGGACGGCGTGGGGTTTGGGACAGTGGCGGATTTGTTTGAGCTCAAATCTGCAGTCCTGGCGTTCGGGGTTTTTAAGCCACTCGAGTGTTTATGTGTCTGTATTTAATTTAGTGCTTCATTTGAATGACAAAAGAATAAAATAAGCATTTCCATGCTGGCGGCAATGTTGGCCCTTGAATAAACACAGATAAAAAAGTGCAAAAGTTTATTCCAGACTCGCGTTTCTCCGAGCTCAGCATGACGTCAGACGCTTGCTTTTTTTCCGGGTTTGCTCAATTTTGCAAAATCCATCTTGATAAGATGACGCTATGCTTCTTTCCCCGGTGTTAAAAATTACTATTAGCTTCTATATTGAGATTGAAGTTTCTCTCTTTATTTATAGGTTGATGCAGTGAACTGCATGATATAAAATGCCGCGTTCGGTTGCAGTGAAATGGGCCGAGCCGCCTGCTCACATCCCAAGCTCTTTTGTTCTGAGCGTAACGTCTGCCACGGCCAAACTGGCACAGATGCCACACAACATCTCTCATGCCTGGCATCACACCCAAACAATAAACCATACACACACCACGTACACTAAATCCTCACGCAACACACAGCGGCTGAATGTTTGTGTGTGTGTGTGT
>NW_015530001.1:0-631 GCF_001515645.1 Sinocyclocheilus grahami
AAATCTACTGTAGATAGCTAGACTAAAACAATTCAGATGACTAAAGTATGACTAAAACTAAATAGCAATTTAGTCCAAATCTATGACTAAAACAAAATCAAAATTTGCTGTCAAAATTAACACTTCATCTAATGCAGTTTTAGTGTTTTACTAAACATCTAATTACAGTTTTTAGTTTTGTCTTCTCCAGTTTAACATGACAGTTTGAACCCCTCTGTCAAAAGATCTCTATTTCTTTGCGTGTTTGCTGTCAATGTCTGAGACCTTTAACCGGCTCTTCGCTTTGTGACCTTATGGCATGTGCAGGTTCGAGTGATTTTCTCACTCTGGTGTGAAAGAGATTCTTCTAAACTATCAAGAGAGCCAAAATGCATGTGCAATTTACCTTATTAAAACCACATCAGCCATTAAAACGTACATGTAAGCTTTGAATTCAGTGCTTAAGTTGTTAATAACTTCAATTAAGAAGGGTTTTTCTTTGTTTTGAAAGACAGTGTGCATATTACAAAAAAACTGTGTTAGGTGTGTTCACGGTGTGTGTGTGTGTGTGTGTGTGTGTGTGTGTGTTCACTACTGTACTCACTGATGTGTGTGTGCACTTGGTTAAATGCAGAGCACAAATTCTGAGTAT
>NW_015530002.1:0-631 GCF_001515645.1 Sinocyclocheilus grahami
CAGAATGGACTAGTAAAAAGGTATATATTTATCTATCAATGAAAATATACTGTATATATTTTTTATACAAATAGTGTAAGTAATAATGATTATTTTTATATTACATAACTGTATAGGCTGTCAGTTTGATTCACCTTGTTAAATTTTTTTATCAAACAGGAATGTCTATTTTTACCTTTTGTTTCGTTTTTTTATGTTCACATCCTCAGGAAGAGTTAAAAGAGTTCAAGGTGGCGTGTCAAAAGCTGATCGAGGAACATGAGAGAGGTCAGCAGGAACTCAGTGAAGCTGTGAAGCTCCTTAAAGTATGTTTTTAAGCATTTTTTTTGTTTTATACTTGTATTACAAACTAATGTTGGTTGGAAACACAGATATTTTAAATTCAGGTAGATGGTGACCTGAGGCTTTCAAGCTCCAAAAATGTAAAAAAAAAAAATAGTTTGGAAGGATTTACTAAAAAGAGCTGAGTCACGACAATGATCTGCGTGATCACAGTTTTCTGTCTCCAACAGAGTTCAGCAGAAGAGGCCGTGGAGAACATTGAGAAGGTGTTCACTGAGCTCATCTGCTCTCTGGAGAAGAAACGCTCTGAGATTAAAGAGCAGATCAGAGCTCAGGAGAACACTGAGAT
>NW_015530003.1:0-631 GCF_001515645.1 Sinocyclocheilus grahami
TACATACAGCGAAACGCGTCTTCCTAACGTTTACACTCATGGCGAATGTCAAACAGAAGCTTTTATTCAGAAATAAAGACGTTTCGACCGTTAACAGTTCTGAGGGGACACTCGGGAGTTTGGAAAAAGCTGGAAGACCAAACCGCCAGAAGGAAAAGGTACACAAATTGTATTATTTACTGCTCAATTTTTACCTCACTTTTTCTGTATGCATATCAAAGTTTTAGATTTAAATTGTATTATCTACAAAAATAAGTTAAACTGACAAATTAACATGTTTATCTGAAAGCAGCCCGTTACAGAAATACTGTATAATGGTGGTTTATGTTCAATTGGGTTCTGTAAAGAACACCGTGGTATTACAATGCTAACAGTTAATTTAACAGATACATGCCCCAAAACATTTTAACTAGGCCCTATATTTTTGTGACAAGAAATACATATACTACACGTTCAGAATTATATTCTGGAATTGCTCCCTATTTATTCCGGTAATAAATATTTTATTTTTAAGGGAAGTAACATGCTTGATTAAAGGGATAGTTCACCCCAAAATTAAAATTTTATGTTTATCTGCTTACCCCCTATGCATCCAAGATGTAGGTGACTTTGTTTCTTCAGTAGAACACAA
>NW_015530004.1:0-630 GCF_001515645.1 Sinocyclocheilus grahami
TTTCACTTGAAGAAGCCACTCAGATGTACATTTGCATAAATATGCATCTTCTAACGTGATGTTTTTGACATTGGATGTGAAGCTAGAAAACAACCCAAAGGCTAACAAATGACTAACGCAGCCTCAGCACTTCTCTGACCAGCTATCCAACAGCACAGCAGGGGGGATGAAAGAAAGAGAGAGAGTGAGAAAAAAAAAACTAAATACACAAAGAGTGAAAACCTGAAAGTCAAATAGCTCCTCTTTTCATTTCTACAAGAATTAAACAGACAACGTGGATAAAATAAGCATCTCCGGCAAACAGAAATACTACTGCTCGATTTATTTAAAATTGAGCAGGTTAAAAGTTCATCTGCTCTTATATTGATGTCACACTGAGTCAGGTTTAAAGATAACAGGATTTTTTCTGTAGGTCATTTACAGCTAGACACACTTGTGATATTGCAAGGCTTCGAGTTGTGATTGTCTCAAATGATTGCATAGTTTCACTCCTGTGCATTTACTCTGTCGTTTGACAATCATGTGCGTAATCAAATTGCTTTCTACAAGAAAGACAATGAAGCATGCTAGGACTCTGAGAGCAGAAGACCAATAAACGATGTTTGTGTGTGTGTGTGTGTGTGTGTGTGT
>NW_015530005.1:0-630 GCF_001515645.1 Sinocyclocheilus grahami
CGTCATCTGTGAAAACAGTTTCTAGCCAGTTCTGCATTCTGCGAGAAAAAAACATGGGGTTTCACAACCCACACACACACACACACACACACAAGATCATGCTCACAATCCTGTTTTACAGTGCCCCCGAAAAAGTATCTGGACACTTGAGTCACACTTAGAAATGTTACTGCGTTACATTATTAAATATTTCGTTTAGTGTCATTGATTTTATTGTTAATGTGAAAACAACAGATGATAAATGGTGAGATATTTCCTAATGAGTAAGAATTGCATTAAGCATTCAAAACATTTTAGAGCCAGTGTAGGCACATCATAAATTCTCAGAAATGTAAAGCTTATTCTGCCTAATTAATGCAAAAACACTGACATGTATTAACTATCAGCATATGAAGATATTCTTTGTTGTCGTTCACATGCTGATCATGACTGAACTGACCCTCAGGGGATGTCGGTGTTTACTAGCAGGCAGATCTGATGTGGTCTTTAATGCGTTTCAGGAAAGGAGATAGCCTACTTATATATGGGTCATTCCTACTATCTGGTACATGTTCATGTCCCCATCAAATAGAAGTTGAATAAAATAATGAAATATTTTATTATTACAGTTTATATGTATGTAAACATGGG
>NW_015530006.1:0-630 GCF_001515645.1 Sinocyclocheilus grahami
AAATTCATCATAGGTGCTGATTTTAATGCTGTTGTTGACTGTTCAATTGATAGGTCGGGACACTCAGAAAGTGTAGATCAAAAATATGCTTCTGAGGCTTTACGGTCTTGGATTAGAGATGCCGGGGTGATGGATCTTTGGCGTATACTAAACCCTGATGCTAAAGACTACACCCATTTATCATCTAGACACAAATCTTTTTCTCGAATTGACTTTATTTTTTCTTCTAGATGCTTATTTCATAATATTGTTAATGTTAGCTTATCGCCAGTGGCATTTTCCGATCACAAGGCAGTAACAGCTTCTGTTTTGATAAGCTCTAACCCAGCTCGAGCTCCTAGATGGCGTTTCAACACCACGCTTTTGCGAGATGAAGCATTCAAGGTTAAGTTCTCAAGTCAACTAAAAGACTTTGTCACCGTAAATGAAGGTTCTGTTGATGATCCAAGGATACTCTGGGATGCTGTTAAGGGGTTTATTAGGAATTTTACCGTATGCTATGCTTCCAACATAAGAAAGGCTCGTTTATCTAGATTACAGGTGTTAGAGTCTAAACTTTCAGCCTTAGATGCTCTATTACAACAAAGTTATGATGAAGAGGTGAGGCTTCAGTTTGACCTTGTGAAAAAA
>NW_015530006.1:20216-20451 GCF_001515645.1 Sinocyclocheilus grahami
GATGATTATATGTCAGCGTAATTTGCGCCTTAAGCTCTTGGATACCTGGGCAGATAGCAATGGCAGAATAACAATTGTGAAAGTTCATATTGAAAATAGAGATATTGCTTTGATCTCTATTTATGCTCCTAATACTTTTGAAAGAGAATTTTACGAACAAATCACTAAAGTACTTCTAGAACTTTCTGGTTTCAAATTCATCATAGGTGCTGATTTTAATGCTGTTGTTGACTGT
>NW_015530007.1:0-630 GCF_001515645.1 Sinocyclocheilus grahami
ATGGCACATTTTCAGAGAATTTTTTTTACGGTAATTCTATAGCTTTAAATGGCTAGAAATCTATGGGAACCCCAATGTCATGGAAAATGCCAAGCCTGACCAAGAAATGTAAATGTCAAAACTACAGTTACATCAATATAATTAATAAAATGAAATTTTATGAAAAATATATTTACCATGAAATTTCTAATAGAGCGGTGGAATATTGTGCCGTCATAATATCCTTTCTTACACAGTTTAATAAAGTTTTCTCCAGCCTTGGGGACCTGCAAGGAATAAAACACATCAGTTTTAAATGTCAGGAAATGTGATTTATGAAAACTCTTTGTCATTATGATGACACTTGAGTAGCAGCCCCCTAAACTGAAGAAGGTGTGAAGAAATGGATTAATTTACAATCAACATCAGGACAATCAACAAAAACACTCTTATGACTCGTATATGAACCTACTGAATCTCTAGGAACTAGGAAAATTGTGAATAGTTAAAAAATAGTAAATATTTTTCTAAACAGAAAAAAAGTCATTAAATAGTAAAAACAAGTCGGTCAGGAACTATAAAATCAAAAGTAAACATGAAACTAGAAAATATTCAAATAAATTAGAAATGTAAAAAAAGAAGGGGAAAAAA
>NW_015530008.1:0-630 GCF_001515645.1 Sinocyclocheilus grahami
TTTGTGCTTCAAGGAAAAAAACAACAACATACGAGTTTGGAAGCTAAAGGTGAGAGAATACTGGCGTTTTTGGGTGAGCGGTTTCTTCTGGTGTTTTTAGGCACAAAACAACGTTCAGTCCAAATCCACAAAAGGCAGAATACAATGTTGATGAAACGATAAAAGAGGAGAGAAAGAGGGGATGAGAGAGATGGTGTGACGGTTAGTCTGCTGGTGTAAGAAGATCTTCCAGCCTGAAGCATCAGTTATTCCATAAGTGTCAAACAAAAGAGACGAGCCACTTGCACGTTATTCTCACGCTAGAACTAAAACACACACATCCGACAGAACCAACAATAACTGAGAAAACGCAAAAAACAGGG
The DNA here is from genome assembly GCF_001515645.1 of Sinocyclocheilus grahami. Classification (NCBI taxonomy): domain Eukaryota; kingdom Metazoa; phylum Chordata; class Actinopteri; order Cypriniformes; family Cyprinidae; genus Sinocyclocheilus; species Sinocyclocheilus grahami. Next base: position 363 of record NW_015530008.1, read on the forward strand.
CCAAACCAGGGAGCATGCGTTATTAAACTGGGGAGTTTGGATGAAATCTCTACGCTTCTGTAAAAAAGGACACAAGTACTTAGTAAATTAAACTGACACAGACAAAATAAACCAGGATGAAAACTGAGTGGTAAGGATAGACCGATAGTTGCTGGACTGATGGATGAATCCTAGTTTTATTCAACATTTACATGAGCAAAATATGACTAGATCCCTAAACAGACGATACTATATAGATCCCTACAGGAGTAATGTTATTTCATCTTCA
>NW_015530009.1:0-630 GCF_001515645.1 Sinocyclocheilus grahami
CATTCATGCATTCATGCATTCATTACAACCGGAGCATTTCAGTTTAGCGTTGCATTCATCGCGACGCTAGCTCAGTGTTGACGCAGATCGCAGCTTCTGAGATATATTGAGTCAGCTATGCCAACACAACAAGGACAAAACACCTAAAATGAAGCATCTGGTTAAATACAAACCACTTCACCGCGAGAAACTCGACAGAGGGGCACAGTCCTTCACACATCTTCCATCCGCCTCTTGTCAGGTTTGTTTTTATTCCTCGATTAGCGCTCGTGACTCCGCTGCTGTGTTCTGATTGGCTGGTTGCACTCAGCAACTGTGTTGTGATTGGTCCGTCAAATGTGACCGGATTTGCTTAAAGAGGTCCTATTATGCTTTTTCACTTTTTGTATTTTAGTCAGTGTGTCTTGTGTATGTTTGGGCATAAAATGACTTCTTTTTCAATCTCAAAGGGAGATATTTAGTTGTTTTTTTAAAATCCCTTTTTGAGAACTACAACGAATGGCTCGTTTTGGACTACAGCGATTCTTTTCCGGGTTTTGTGATGTCACAAAGCTGCTCATTAGCATATCATTAAAATAATTTCTCCAGCGCCTCCTGCTGGCAGAGAATGAGTTTGCATATATATGCCGC
>NW_015530010.1:0-630 GCF_001515645.1 Sinocyclocheilus grahami
TCTAGAATATTTAAGTTGCTAAATAAGTTGGTACATTCCATTTGGACCTAGACATCAGCTAACCCTTACACTGTCTAGATGCATAGAGTAAACAGCCTGTAAACGAGACCTTGAACTTGATGAACCACCCAGGGATCCGCTGGAAGTCTAATCATATCTCTTCTCTCGAGTAATTCTATGAAAACAAAACTTTAAGCGAGCTCATGTTTACTTGAGCAAGTCACCCACCGCGTTTTGCCCACCCCACTCTCTTCACCTCACCTCCCTGACCCACCAGTTCATCTGCCTTTATTAGACTGCAGCTATTTTTAAAACTAGGCCTGTGTTGCACTTTTATGAGACATGATCGAGGCAGATGTATACTGTGGACACATCCTTATGTGCATGTGTGTGCGCACAATCGGGTGGCATTACATTAAAAAAAATCACCAAATGTAGACCAAACTATATCTGTTGATAGATAGACTGCAAATGTATTCAACAGCACTCTGAAACATCTCAGCTCGTCCAGGAACTGGAGGGTCTCCAGACAGAACAGACAGCAATAAAATTTATTTAAAAAAGTGTTGACTGATATGGAATTTTTTTTTTTTTAGATTACAGATGGGATCCAACCATACACAGGGATAT
>NW_015530011.1:0-630 GCF_001515645.1 Sinocyclocheilus grahami
ACCAATCAGAAACAAGTATTCCAGAGAATTATGAAAAAATGTTTTTGAAGGTTGTAAACTGTAGAGGAAAACAGCAAATTTGAAATCAAGCAGAACTACAGTGAAAGCAATGGACTTTGTGTCTGAAATGTGGGTTAACATACTCATAAAGAGCTATCCATTAGCATTCCCATTCATCTCTGTGGCAGTTACACAACTTGCATGCTACAAAGTTCACTTAATGGCCACCTTTTCAATTCATGTCATTTATATGTTTTATTTCACCAGAATACGCTGCTACTTTTAAATGGCAGTCAATCATAATGTTGCAGATGCAAAATCCTATTCTAACCAGCCAGGCCAAACCTACAATTAAAGACATAAAGCCTGTTAAAAGGTATTAAGATTAACTTGCTGTAAATTTGCGAAAGCATCAACAGGTTTAGTTCTGGAGCAGTGGCATTGTCATTGGTCAGACGTTGCAACTTTTCAGTTGCTTGACAGATCATTTCTTTCCCAAATGCTTGTGTTTTTCCTCTACGTCTTTGCTTTGCACTGTCTCCTTTGAAATAAATGGGTTCTCAGTGATATCTGATAAACTGGTGTGTAGACTTCCGTATCTTTAGTGTGTGTGTGTGTGTGTGTGTGTGT
>NW_015530012.1:0-630 GCF_001515645.1 Sinocyclocheilus grahami
ATTTGATAGCAGAACTATAATTGTTAGTTTCTGGCACACAAAAAAAGAAAAAGAAAAGAGAGAGAGGGTCAGCTCAGGTCAGCAAGTGCTATTGGCTCAGTCTCACTCAAAACAAATGAGCTTATGAGTCTGCTCCCTGTGGTCAGCAAAATGACCAGGCAGTATTGTCCATAATGATACATTTACTTTGGCTTGTTTCATGGTTATTATAATCAAAAGAACACTGTCAAAAGTAAATATGAGCCCTTCAGGGCAGATCCATTAATAATGATCCAACAACATTCAAGTAAGTGCAGTATAGTTGATGAATTCTGCACCCAATTTAAATCTTAATTACAGCTTGATTGTACAGAATATTTATTCCCATACTATTAAATGCTAAAATGACTGTAAATATAACCTTTAACCCTAATTTTTTATTCTGTTTTCTGCATCCGTTTCATTTAGGGAAAAAATGTGTCTTGGACAGCATCCACAATTTATTTTTTATTTTTTTGAAAGTTTGCATTCTCAAATACACTTGGGGCCTGTTCTTCGTACGTTGTTAACTCAGTTAGCTGGATTTGATTGTTTTTGGATTTGGCTTGATCTTGGATCATTTGGTTCTTCGAAGCTCATCCCGGAGTTGCT
>NW_015530013.1:0-630 GCF_001515645.1 Sinocyclocheilus grahami
AAAAAAAAAAACACACACCTTCTTTTTGGCAGGATTGTTGACAGTTGCCAAAGCGATGAATCTACTGACATGCTGTGCATTCTCTTGAAGGACCACATGATTCCTGCAAATTCATACACATTTTGTAAAACAAATATCATCTGAAAAGCAAAACATATCCTAATGCTATAATGTCACACCTGTAAGGTAGCCTCTCATAATGCACCGCTTCCAGTCCCGCAAAATGGTAGCGGGGCTTCAGCTTGTCAGCGAGATCTGCGATGGACGAAACCCCACAAAACTTTGTATCAGTTTCCTACAAAAGGGCAAGAAGGTAAAAGACCCTTGAGCACACATTCATGAAATTCCTGCAAAACTGACCCAAATGTATTAAAGAAGCCCAACAAAGCACTGACGGGACTGTTTCCATACTGCCATACGCCTCGAGGCCACTGCGAGGTCAGGAGAATGTCCACTCCTCGAAATTTGGAGTTAGACAGAAGCGGGGCCACCAGGGCAGTGATGTCTTTAGAGGTGAAGCAGTGTGAAAGAGCAGGTTCATGTTGAGCTTCTCTACCACTGACATAGGCGATCTGAAGCCCCGATGCCCCTGTGAAAATGCCTCTTCGACCTGTGCAGCAAAAAAAAAAA
>NW_015530014.1:0-630 GCF_001515645.1 Sinocyclocheilus grahami
AACATCAAATTTTCATTTTTGGGTGAACTATCCCTTTAAAGCAGACACTAATTTGTGCTGCTCTTTGTAGATTATGTTGGTCATTATGGAAATGATCTGGCTGCGTCTGTGTTATTTAATTTGTGATATTTCAGTAAATCACCCGCAGATATTCCACTCCCATTAGCACTTTTTTTGGAATTGCGCTCTCACTCTGATTTGCCCGGTTTAGTAAATCCTAAAGGCCCTTAGTCATTAAAATATTTAGCAGATGTAAGTTTCAGTGTACAGTTTCCTGAAATTAATCCAATTTAATTTTGAACACAATAATCTACATTAGATAAATTATGTTGACTATAATACAGTGATGCTAAATCTAACTTAAATGACACAAAATAAACAAACATACATAACCAGGCCAGTAAACCACAGAACCCTGTAAACCTATTGTACATGAGGTTGCAGTCTGCATGTGTAGTATAACGTTCTATAAACATTTACAACATTTTGAATGAAAAAAAATTATCTTGCCATTCTAAAATAGAATGAATAAAATAAGTCGTTATGTAAGAGAATATGTGTGACTTTGACTGCATTTTAACTCACGACCATATGTTGACCATCAGCTGTAATCCTTTCCCATTGAAGTCA
>NW_015530015.1:0-630 GCF_001515645.1 Sinocyclocheilus grahami
GGGGTTATTCTATTCTTCTATTTTTGATTTTTTTTTCTTTTAACTTTCAAAGAAAACTAATTTACATAGAAATACCTTTGTAAATTAGCCTATTGGTCTTTCCAGGGGTTTCTAAAATGTTTTATCCCTGCAGAGTTTATACATGTGTGTTTGTGTCTCTGTATGAGCCTCTGTAGTTGTTGTAAGGCAAATTATTGGTGTCTGATCACTCTACCCTGGTTCCCCAGTGGCCACTGGAATGACCATTGCCACTGCAACCACCAGAACCAATGAAAACAACACCATCAGGGACACCTCCGGCCCTGAGAAGCGCCGCTTTCCCATGTGATCAACACACACACACAACCATAAGCATCCTATAATTCATCGCCCTGCACATCTTTGACATACACAGTACATGTCCTTGAGTCTGTGTATGAAATGCACATGCTAATGTTCAAAAGATTTTTCACTTTTGCCATATTTTGTTTCACTGTCACTGAGTTTAACCCTTTCTGGAATACCTTTTTTAGATGTACTGTAGTCCTGTGTAGGGTTAAAGGCTTGGGACATCCAACAATAAAAGGACAAAACATCTGGGACATGGTCATTACTTCTCTCAATACTATTTATGTGTGTGTGTGTGTGTGT
>NW_015530016.1:0-630 GCF_001515645.1 Sinocyclocheilus grahami
GTGTAAATTAAGACACAACAGAATTATGAGACTCAATTAGCTTCTCATTTTTCACTCGAGGAATTCGTTTCTTGCTGGTTTTATGAAGGAATGCTCTAAATGACACAGAGTTCTGTCAGAGTGAGGTCCTTTCGTTCTCCCCCGGAGGGTTGCTGCACTGATACACACGTCTCCCATGAAATCCCTGCTCTGAGGCAGTGCAAATGAGGCAGCACTAATACATTCTCCCTCGGCGGTGCAGAGACTATGTGTATGAGGGGGGAAAAGTTAATGCAGTTGCTTTTGTTTTTTGAGCAGGACCTCGGAAGCACGGGAGGACCTCCTCGCAACTGGAAGGGAATTGGGATCGCCATGGTGGTCATCCTGGGGGTCATGTCTCTGGTCTCCCTCTCAATTTTTCTGCTCACACCTGGTAAGACAGAGATCAAAGGAGTAAATGAATATAAATTGAATCAAATTTGAACCAAGGATGAAGAAAGAGAAATGGGAGATCAACTCAAATAAGTGAAGAAAGAGAAATGGGAAAACAACAGAAGATTATAGAGGATTATGTGAGCGCCAGAGAGCTCATATATAAGACATCCATTCACAAACAAAAAGACAAGCAGAAACAAAGCAAGCAACACTCAA
>NW_015530017.1:0-630 GCF_001515645.1 Sinocyclocheilus grahami
AAATGACAAAGGGCTCCTCTTGTGTCTGCACCACCTCGCTCTTGTACTCGTCCCACGACAGCATGACTCCCAGGGTTCTTCTGCTTCTATCTCTTCGTGTTTTATCGCTCCTGTCCTCCACTGCAGAATCAGTGCTCACATTCCTCTGTCACATGATGAGCGCACATCCCTTTTTGGTATTGGGTTTTCATGCAGTCAGGGGCTGATCCAGGTTCAGACGTGATGCCTTTTGACTTCACTGTTTTATTTTTGTGTAAAGGCAAAAACTGATTTGAGATCAGCATGTCATCATCTTACTGCAAAGGCATGGAAATACGTGTCTTCAAATATTAGCCTTGTGAGAAAGATAATATGTTCTTTGCACAAGAGCAGTGAGGGTTTCTCAAATAGCGTAATGACTGACAGCATTGTGAGCACTATGCTAAAGTGTTTTAAAGTGAGCCAAAAGCCTAATGTTTTACCAAGAGAGAGAGAATAAGTAAAGATTAAAGGTAATATAAACTGAACCTGTAGGGAAACTTGCGAAATCCATTTTTGTATTCAGAATAAGTACCCTTCCTGTCACACACACACATAGACGCCAGAGCAGCCGTGCACACATGGACGCTAATGCATGGCTATTTAATTAAA
>NW_015530018.1:0-630 GCF_001515645.1 Sinocyclocheilus grahami
AAAAAAAAATCAGGCTTTGAAACAAGAAAAAGCCCAGGGTAAAGGAAACCGGTTTTGGTTCTTCAGTGTGACCATTTCACATGGTTTCAGTCCTGAACGTAGCTTACAAAGCTGCACATCTTCCTATGTTATGATTGCTAATCTAATTTTGTTGCACAAAAACTATAAAAAGCAAACAGGGCTACAAAAACATGACATGGAAATCCTGAGTTATTCAAAGAGACAACAGCCTGGCTGGATGCATTACATTCGTGTCCAACTCGATTACCCAGCGAGTGTCGTGACGAGGAACTTCGAGACAAAACGAAAACATTTCCACGAAGGAAAGAATTAGATGCTCAGCTCACGAGCCGCATCTGGATCAAAACTACCCTCTCCAGTCTCTTAAAACACCCACAGTTCAGCTCTCACTACCCATCTGACCAGTGCCAATCACGTACTGAAGATCCGTCCTGCCTATTTTATCCCTCTTTACAATACAACAAATCTATTAAAACATGCAGCGAACATTAAATAAGATATTCTACATTTTGTAAATGGCCACAAGCCCGTAAGCAGAATGTAATGTGGACACAGAAAACTCCATCTGTGGTTCCCTTTCATGGGAACTTCGAACTGCGTCCTCTAGGG
>NW_015530019.1:0-630 GCF_001515645.1 Sinocyclocheilus grahami
CTATTCCACCAAGACCAAACACATTAACATTATCATGTACATTACTATGCCAATCCCTCCGAGAGTTGTCATGAAAGAACTGTATTTCTCATAGAAAAACACGCATTATTGCAGCAATCGACCCATGACTTGAGTTTCCCCACTATGTTAACGAACAGGATCCCAGTGCAGCGCGAGTCTCCCAGCATGCACTGCTTCCTGACAGCATCTCCTGTGATTTGAGCTTTCATTTCACTGAGATGCTCTACAGCTGCCGCGTCTGATTCCTCGTCTCGTGTGGCGTGTGGGAGCTGAACTTCTGCAGACCCAGAGGATGGCTCCTCAGCGAACAGCAGCGCTGCTCAAACTACACTGAACAACATCCGTCAGCACTAATAGTGGCATGTGTCTGACGCCGCTCAGGGCCTTCAGTCTTTCAGCATTGAAGCATGTTTACCGCACAAATGTCATGTGATGTGATGTTTACGCTGGCGGGGATTTCAGACTGATGATGGAGACGTCCAACACACATTTCAGCTTCCGAATCAAGTCAATAGTCTAATTTATTAACATTAGTTAATGCATTGGTTAACATGAACTAACTATGATATGTTTGTTACATTTCTTAAACTTTTTTTAATGAATTAGCTT
>NW_015530020.1:0-630 GCF_001515645.1 Sinocyclocheilus grahami
GCATAGCTGTGATAGGTGATTTGGTTCTTTCTCATTATTTGACTTTGAATTCAAGTGTGGTTTTCTTTATTATGACCTATGATTGCCTTCAAAAAGAGCCAACGAAACATATGCATAATTACAGGTGTCAAATTTTAATTTGAAATACAAAATGCATGCTAAAATTGCAAAATGCAGAAGGAACTCTGCAGTATATGCACTCTTAAATTTAATTTGAAATAAAAAAAATGCATGACCAAATTACAAAATGCATGCCCAATTTATACATAAAGTATCAATTTATAAAACATAACTTCTGTTAACGCAGCCAGAATACGAGCATTCGATCTGAAATCTGAATATACAATAATAACAGCACTACTAGTGCATATACAGTTCAAAGTGTTTTACTGCTGCTTGACACTCATTTCTCACTTGCTCCAGATCACTTTCAATCTTACAATACTATGTCAGATTCATAATCTTAAATGACTGTGTTTAACCGTTTAGTAGGCTACATGTTTAGGGGTAAACAACAAAGTGCCTTCCGCATCAAGGTTTAGGATCTTTTTCAGAACTAATCCAGAAATCTTGCTTTGATTTCATCAGAAATTCAAGAAACTCTTTATAATTGCATGCACACACACACAC
>NW_015530021.1:0-629 GCF_001515645.1 Sinocyclocheilus grahami
TTGGCAGCCTGTAGGGGGAAACCAATTACTTATTTTTGGACAGCACCTGGATAGCAGGATGTGGGATGACAGAAGACAGAGGAAGCAAAGTAGATGAGTGATTCAGGCAGTCTGCTGAAATAGGAGCGACCACATAGATGATCAGAAGCACAGTTTCATATAACTGTTCACACTCACCGTTTCTGCATATTTGACTTCAAGCTATTAGCAGCATATCAACGATTTTCAAATTAAAACAGTGAGGCAGTGAGACTGAGTGAATCATTTTAATTCCATAATAAGGGATTTTCCTGCTATTTAAGCAATTCAGGTTTGAAGTATCAAATGCAACATGCTTTTGCACAATTTTTTGCTTTGACCATCAGCCAGGACACAATTAGTAGAGTGTTTCTAGTTAAGCCTTAGCCAAATCCGATTCATGCACACATGGCTATCTTAGGTCATTTGTTTAAATAAAGCTTATGGGTAAGCTAGGCTAGTTAAATGAGCTCTAGGTTATCCCAGTCAGGGTACGCATTATGAGGCAGGACACAAGCAATTTAAGCCTTTCGGTCAAGCCGTCAAGGTACGTATAATGAGTCAGTCCACTAGCGTTGCGCTATTCAGTCAAGTTGGCCCAGAAACACAGA
>NW_015530022.1:0-629 GCF_001515645.1 Sinocyclocheilus grahami
ATGAAAATTATGTCATAATTTACACACCTTTTTGTTTGTCTTAGTATTTGATTTGGTGTAACTAATATGTTATAAATGTCTTTAATTGCATGTTCATTGTTCAAGAGATTTGCATTAAAAAAAAAGGTAAAAGGTGTGTACACCTGGTTTCCATTGTAGGTCCATGAGCCGAAGGTCAGGTTGCACTGCTGGCTGTCGAAGGGAAAGTAGGAAACATCCACCACACAGGCGCTCTTAGTGATGGCTGGAGCATCCCACGTGATCTCGCCGTTATACCGCAGAACCACATTAGTGTCCACCGGCCCGGAGAAATCATCATCCGCCCTGACAGACAGAGAATACAGAGAGTCACTGCTCATTCCTCACCGGAGCTCTGGAGAGACGTCAGTGGAAGAAGAACAGGTGTGTGTGTGTGAACGTACGGGCGTACTTGTTATACAGCACCAGATCCGGCCTCCACACGAGGCTGCTGGGAATGCGAATCACCTCCAGACCATCATAGTCCTCTTTACTCCACTTCAGATGAGCATCGTGCCACGTCTGTCTGATCCACAGATACGCGATTAACACCTGGTTCCTCTCGTCCTACACACACACACACACACACACACACACACACACACACAGAC
>NW_015530023.1:0-629 GCF_001515645.1 Sinocyclocheilus grahami
AGCAAGATAGTTTGAAGAGAAGAGAAACTATGCAAGTTAGTTAAGGTCAATATGGTTACAGCAACTTTCCAGAATAATCACATCTGCTTTAAAAGCACAGACAAAGGGAAACTGGATCACCCCCTAGAGTACTGAGATTTGTTACCGTCAGAACAGTGCAAGAGCGCATGTTAGCCATGTTCAAACGGACTAGGCGATGACAGTCTGTATGCTTCATGAACATCGCAAAAACATCTGCCGCATGCCATTCTAACGTTCAACAGGGAATGTATTGCAGATGAGCAAAATGATCTTCCAGATGAAAAAGCACACTTGGGATAGATGTAAGCGTATCTTTTCTAGACTCCTCCAGTGGCATTAGCCCAACTCCAACCTTAACAGACCACTGAATCAGCATCTCTGTATGGAAAACCCAAAGGAAGAAAGAAAAACAATTTCCTGTTTCATCCGTCAATCAAACGCTTTACTACGCCTAGACTCCATCAACGCAGGAATGAACGCTGTGAGCCCAGAGCTGCTAAACACCAGACCTCAGCCAAGCTCTTTAAGAGCGGGTCGACTTCCCCTGGGATGGAGCCAGATGGGAACATATGGTTAAACACACACACGCGCACACACACACACACACA
>NW_015530024.1:0-629 GCF_001515645.1 Sinocyclocheilus grahami
GAGGAACTCCAGATGCAACTGCAACAGGTTGGACTTCCTCTGCACATCTGTTTGCTGAAGTACCCCATCATGTAACCCATAAATCTTGGATTGCAATGTGTTTTAAGAGCTGTTAGTACTAACTATGATATTAATGGCTGGTCATTTTGTAAGGGCTTACAGGAAGCAGAGTTGCGCTCAACACATTGTATCAAGTGATTCGTTTTATTGCAGTTTGAACAAGATATAGAATGTAGACCAATTTGTGTTATCACCCTGCTCTATGAGTCTGATACTGGAATAATTTAGTATTTGCAGATTTGAATACTGTGATTGTCCGTAACGCTACAGCTTTTCTTATACTAGAAAGCAGTGGAGTCAGTTTATCGTTCATATCTCAAACTGCATTGCACATAAAGGATATGCGGTAATCATTCATCTTTACTGGTTGTTCTGGGAACAGAGGCTACAATAAAGCCTAATTAATCGTGAGTGTCGTCAGTTTTTATAGTTTGTGAAATGTAAGATTCCTGTAATTTTCACTTATCAGGTGATAAAAGATGAGTTAAAATCAGTTCTTTAGTAACCTTTATGAGAAAAGCACAGAGATGACATAACACTTGAGTTTAAGTGAAATCTTGTTTTCTGTC
>NW_015530025.1:0-629 GCF_001515645.1 Sinocyclocheilus grahami
AAATTATACTCTGAACCCCATATGGATCTACACAAACTGAGAAATTTAGATATAGTTTATAGCTAGATTTAGTTGGACTTTTCAGTGTGGATCCAGTCGATCGGAAAGCGGCGTCACTGTCGAATGTTCTGGTTGTAGTTCAGATTGAGTTCCCTCAAGTGTGAAGGGTTTGAACTCAGAGCTGATCTCAGAGCAGCGCAGCCGCTCTCTGTAATACTGCAGTGAGACAACCTGCAGAGACGGAGAAAATACACTTCAGCCAGCATGAGCCAGAGATCACATCTGAAACAATAACTGTGAGAAAACACATGGCTTACATAGGCTAATTAATAATAAAGCTGCAGTGAAGATGGTCTAGGTGTAGTAATATTGAGTAGTAATGTAAATAACGCGGTGTATGCATCTTGTTGTCTGTATAAAGTAAGTCCAGAGTTTTTCAGATGACATTTCAGTTCTTAATCAGACAGATGAAGTCAACTTCAACCAAAGCTAAAAAAAAAAATGCATCACCAGGCCTGATTTTAATTTATTGGCCGCCCGATGATAATATAATAGAATGAAGTCACTTACTCTAGTTTCTCCAGTTTACAGTAGGGATTCTTCAGAAGAATAGACAGAAGCTTCACTCC
>NW_015530026.1:0-629 GCF_001515645.1 Sinocyclocheilus grahami
CTTCTTTTGGGTTTCGCAGAATTTTGCTAATCAAAATAAAGCCAAAATCATATACAATGTTAGAAAGTCTCCTAAACCTCTAAATGAAATGATTGTACCTCATATTACATCTGTTTTATGTGATATTTGTTATCATGTGTGACAGCTCAGTTATTTCTCACTATTTATAAATTTTACTAGGAAAATTGATGCTGTTATTGATAATGCACTTTTTTACATATTGGTCTGCCATAATAGACAAGTCCCATCTGGAAGCCATTTATTAAAAATGTATTTTTCTGACATTTTTTCTCCATAATTTATTGATAAATGAACATCCCACTTAGTATTTAACCTGCAGTGGTGTCCTCTGAAAGGTTCCAGAAAGTATATGTTCCAATTTTTTTTATAAAATTAGATTTTTTTTAATTTTGTATGTATCTAAAAACTCATTTTAGCTAATTAAAAGTCACATTAGCAAAATATTGTCAATTACACTAGCAAAAAAGTCCCACTATCTGTTGTCAATAGGGCAACACTTTAGTATAGGGACCAATTCTCCCTATTAACTAGTTGTTTATTAGCACACCTATGATTAACATATTGGCTGTTTATTAAAGGCACGATATGTAATTTTCGCCGCTAGAGGG
>NW_015530027.1:0-629 GCF_001515645.1 Sinocyclocheilus grahami
CCCCCCCCCCCCCCCCCCCAGGTACAGACAGTATAAAAAATAAAATAAAATAAATATATAGCGTTTTGCTGTCTACAGCTGCATGAAATAGGGTTACATGATTAAACATGTTGGTTATTTATTATAACCAAACCTACACAGGCTATTTCTAAAATTGAAAGTATAGTCTAAAAAATATATATTAAATAGTCAGATTTTTGCAGATTGATTTTTAATGCCATCTACTGGACTCCTAAGGTTCTTGCACATTTTAGAAATAAGAAAGGTCACTACAGCTGAGGAAATAAACCATTTTAGTCTGGTTCTTCTGTCTGGAATACTCAGCCCCTGAACCATGTAATCACTACGTGGAGATGACCACACTAATTGCCATAATTATTGTTTTGAAGAGAATGGTTAAATCTTGTTTTTTCATTCTCAGCCAGACAATAATTTGTCTCCTTACCTCACAAAACAAACAGCTTTTCATTCAGCCTGCGTATTAGTCTGTGAGTCTGTGAGTCTGTGAGAAAGCTCAGTTCTGAACTAAAGCACTGGTGCATGTGCTCTATATCTGTTAAGCATTAAATGTTTTTAATGCATATGTCTTCAACCCTGCTCCTGGGGACCCACTGTCCTGCAGAGTTCAG
>NW_015530028.1:0-629 GCF_001515645.1 Sinocyclocheilus grahami
ATTTTTCATGTGTTCAAATACAAGATATGTATTTTAAATTGTAACCATGCTTCACAATATTACTGTTTTTACTCCAAACAATTCCAAACTTTTGACAGATCATTCATACATTTAGAATTACGATATTAATATTAATGACACTCTCACACTCTCACACTCTCACTATTTAAACAATAATACCCTAATGAGAATAGCTCAACTGGTCATGGAGCTGATGGGTAAGTCACCTGTATATTGAGCAGTGTGGCTCCAGTCCTCATGGCCTCACTGACCTCCAGGCTGTATATGAGCAGAGGGAAACGGGGAGGACTCTGATTGTTGGGCGGCAGCACTTCGATATACACCGTAGTGATGGAACTTCTGAAGAAACAAAAGGAACATGATTTATATTCCTTTATTTGACAAACGTATTAAGCGTCTCACTCAGGGGAACGACATGATAGCTAATGCATCCCCTCTAGCTACTAACTATGCCACCGCAGCCACAAAACAATCAGCTATACAAAACGAGTTTCAACATATAATTTCCTGTCTAAATAGGCATCATTCAGAACCATATGAATTGCAAAATATGTATACAACACTTAAAAAAATAATAATTATATATATATATATATATATATATATAT
>NW_015530029.1:0-629 GCF_001515645.1 Sinocyclocheilus grahami
AGTGCACTTTAAGGTTTCAAGACATCCATTAGTAGCATTATGTACACCAATTCCAATAGATTCCATCTCACCGATACTCTGGATCTGGAAGACTAGTAGGTACTCCTTTTTTACTCGGCTGGTAAACTGGCAGCCCGTTACCCAAAGTGATTTCATTTTGATACATCACAACACCATCATAGAACTGAGGTTGAGACAAGAGCCCAAGATTGTGATCATTTAATACAAGTACAACTAAAACATCACCTCCATACCATTCTAGTGGTTCCACAACTGTTTGCTTCAAAAGTGAAGTAGGCGAAGCGATCGTTGCTGAATTTGGGTCTACATGAGGGATCCCTCAGGGTAAGCTGACGAGGGACAAGCTGGGGTACGGATTCTACCTTCACTGCAAGGGCTGACATTGTGCCATTGCTAAAACACTCTGGAAAGGTCAAGCCAAAACCATTACTTCTCTAGGCCAGTGGTTCTCAATTGCAGTCCTCGCGTGCCATCGCTCTGCATTTTTTTTGCAGGTCTCAAACACCCGATTCAGATAACCAGCTTGTTAGAAGAGAGCTCCATGCATGAACCGTTCCGATTGATATGGTCCCTACAGTGTTCTTTGCGCCCTACTCCCTGAACACGGG
>NW_015530030.1:0-629 GCF_001515645.1 Sinocyclocheilus grahami
AGGTTTTGCTGCTAAAGGAGTTTCTAAATATAGAATCATGTTGAAGGGTATAGTTTGTATCTCATTTAAAACTGAAAATCAAACTGTTTTTCTAATCAATATTTTAAAAAGGTAAATAGTTGGTGATTAAAACCTTATTTAGATCTATAGCTATATGAAATATTCACCTCACTACCATCAGTGCTATGTGAAAGATCACAGCCATTCTGCATAAGGTAGTAAGACTTCTGCTCTAACTAAGCGTGTATAGCAAATACTGCTATGTGAATGACTCATACTGCTTGGTGGACCATACATAATTTCTATTCATTCTTGAAGGTACACTGCACATTATAGCATTGATTGTTTGTCAGTTTAAAGCGAGTGACATAAAATCAATTCAGCTATTCAACATGCATGAAATGTTACTCAGAAAAGGTCTAAGAATATGTGCTGCAGTGTGTTAGCTTGCGTGGGAATGGTGTGATAAAAAATAGAAACGTTTCCTTACAGTGACCCAAATGTATAAGATCAATTAAAACATGTTTTTTTTAATTGTGTATGGATATGATTAAAGGGATAGTGCACCCAAAATGAAAATTCATTTACTCATCCTCAACTCGTTCCAAACCCGTATGACTTTTTTTTTT
>NW_015530031.1:0-629 GCF_001515645.1 Sinocyclocheilus grahami
CAAGGCTTGAGAAGCTTTCCCCAGTTCCTAGGAATCTGACAAAAACAGACAAAAGTATGTAGTTATTCGAGTTTTTCCCACAGTAAATGACTATAAAAAGAGGTGGAAGATGCTAAGGGATGTCTTTGTAAGAAATCTTTCTAGTGGCTCTGGTGAAAGCAGCAGAGAATGCAAATATGAAAAAGTCATGTCCTTTCTGCTTCCCCATATGCAGGCCAGAAAGTTAGTATGTTATATTGATGTTGTGAAATACTGTATGTTCTTATTCTGAATGTCAGTTGGACACATCAAATAATCAAAGCTGTTACATGCAGGAAAAAAAGGTATTATTAAATTTTGTAAATTAGTTTTTAAAAATGATTTTACATAAATACGTTAGCAGAACTATCAAGGCCAAGTTCTCCAGTGCCACCTCAACAGAGATCTGCAGCCCCAACACTCTCTACAGTTTTAAGATCTGACACCTCCACACCACCACCGGCCAGGCAAAGGTCCAACACCGTTTCATTGTTTTTCATTTCGCTACACTGTTCGGCCACACGTAGCCCATACACTAACTACATTTTATTTTGATGTGTATGTGCGTTAGGGCTGTCAAAATGGCTGAAAAACTCAATTCGAATTTTGTA
>NW_015530032.1:0-629 GCF_001515645.1 Sinocyclocheilus grahami
ACAAGAATTATTGTATTGGTGGCACGTTAAACAAGAAAATAGTACTATTTTTACTACAATCTTTAATTCAGTGTTTTACTTGCCATTTATTTGCAATTATTTTTAGAATTTTATATCATTATTTGTGAAAAGTACTAGCCATTTTTGAGTGTTTCAATGCCATTTTTTCAATGCACGGTCAAAAAAACGAAGCGACAGAGGAGGAGGAGGATGAATCCTCATCAGCAGCGTTTACTGTAGTATCAGGAGCCTTCAGACTGAGCTGTTTACTGTAATTGTGCTTCAAAGGCTCGATATTAAGGAACGCTGTGATGGCCTGCCAGAGTGTTCAATTACTGCCGGAGAACTCATCTTTAATTCAGGCGCGCCTGCTTGCTGTAGATCGCGATGATGAGGGCGATTTGTTTTGCTGAAGCGGCTCAGGTGTGGCTTTATTTGGTTATTTGTCATTTAGCAGATGATTTCTCATCCAGGCTCCAGATCAGCCTGAGATTCTCAGACGCTCCTCTCTCTCGCGTTCTCATCTCGAGTGGGCGTCCGCAGGGAACCTGAGCGCATTTGACAAGACCGAAATATACGTGTTGAGATGAGTGAGGAAAACAGCAAACACTCCACACGTCTACAGGAGC
>NW_015530033.1:0-629 GCF_001515645.1 Sinocyclocheilus grahami
CATCTGTGCGGAGAACAAAAGTTCTGAGCATAACCTAATTAATATTCATGAAGTCAACCTGTTTGTATGGCGCACGGATCGATTAATATTCATTAGGCACGACTTTATACGGTCTGCGGTCACTGGTCATTGAGCGACTTGAGGAAATCATCTCACCTTTTCCATAAGCATTTGTTATTATTGGAAACTTTCAAAAATACTGATTTACCTGACATTTTAATCGGCCTGTAAAGATTTAAAGCCGATTTCAAGGCAGCAGTTTCGGTGTTTGAGCTTTAACTTTTGATTTGAAGTAAACAGAAGGAGCCAGAATGGAGATCTGCGGTCTTGTGACTCAGAAAAACGAGCCAGGTATGAATTCACCTGTTTGCTGTTACCTGTTTCCTAAATGCAGACTTTTTAATGTAGGAGAGCAGAGGTGTATTTTTTTCCACGAGGGAGGGATTTGTCTCAGTATTATAATGAAAGTCATTTTAACCGAAAATATTGTTGTCACGTCTTTTTCTCATTTGTTTTCTTAAACTCAGAAATATTAAATATTAATAATGTGAGAATTTAATCAACTTTTTTTCAATATGTACTTATTAATGCAATTCCTGGCGCCTCAATAAAATTGAAAGTGAAAGTGA
>NW_015530034.1:0-629 GCF_001515645.1 Sinocyclocheilus grahami
TTTTTTTTTTACTTAAAAATTACACATACTGGCTGTGGCTGAACAGTATATTTTAGATGCCGTAGGATTTAATATTTTAATATTATACAACCATCACAAAAACAGGAAGGAATTAAGATATGGTAACCCCCCCCATTGTTGCAGCCTTACTCTGCATTTCCTGTAAAACATTCTTTCTCATGTAGAAAGACGTTTGCAACTGTTGTATTGTTTATGGAGGAAGCTATTGAGATGTATAAGAACTACACAAACAAACTTGTTTGCAATAGAAATTTATTGGATGATCATGCATAAGTGTGAAAAAAAAACCATCAAATTGGGAGGATTATAATGTCAACAGACTAAGTTTCAGAAACATTACAAAGAATTCAATAATTTTGTATACACATAAAGACCTGTGCAACGCATTGGATCATCGAACAACAGCATCAAAGACGGTTTGAAATCATAGCTTACTCACTGAAGACACAAGACAACTACTATAGCTCCCATAACATACTTGACAGCTAAATAACATAGAAATACTAAAGATTATCTGAAACAACCAATGTCCTAACAAGTCTGAGACTGCAATATGTACATAAAACAGAGAAAACATATGTAAATATGGGCTTAGTTTGACTTAAAAT
>NW_015530035.1:0-629 GCF_001515645.1 Sinocyclocheilus grahami
CAGTTGACGAGTCAATTAAAAGACATCAAAGATGACCAACAACAACAACAACAATTTATAAAACATTTAATGTAAAGAATTGCATTTATTAAAATGAATAATTTAACAGACAACTATTATTAACATTATTAATAATAATAATAAAAATTTTTTATACTTCATATAACTTAATAAACTTTATCAACTTAAAACAAGTAACTCTTATTAATATAAATTAATTTAGTAATTTACATACTTTATAAATAGCAATAATAATCATCATCATTATATTTCATTTAATTTTTACATATCATTTTAATACTTATGTAAGTTTCACCAATACCACACTGTAAAAAGGATTGTTCTCATTTTTGAAAATAAAACAGATTATTGAAGTATATTTTACAATTATTATTAAATACTTTCATATAAATATCTTATAATACATTTTGTTTTTGCATCATATTTTTTATACATTCATAAAACTTAATTTTAATACTTAAATCAAGTAATACTACTAAAAATGTATATCAATTTAGTGATATAAATAGTTTATAATAATAATAATAATTATCATTATTATTAACATAATCAATACAAAAAACAACCATTATTATTATTATTATTATTATTATTATTATTATATTAAT
>NW_015530036.1:0-629 GCF_001515645.1 Sinocyclocheilus grahami
AATGAGTTTGCATTTCATTATGTCTGAATATGAGCTAATGATCTAAATATTCAGAGGAAAATGACCTCATCTTTGAGCTTTAGCCAGTCTCTTTCTTTTATTATCAATAATAAACTGCAGGTAGCAAATAATATTTGGCTTTCTGTGGTTTCCTTTGGCAGTCTTTGTCCTGTAGTGCAGCCCATGGAGTGTATTTGTCTGTATGGGTTTGTCCTGGGGCATTTTGGATTCATCCAGTGGTTGGAGTCTTGGGGACCTCTTTAAACACAAAGTGAAGATAAAAGAGACACCATACATCAAAGACGATTTCCCAGTGTGTGTTTGAGTAGATATCATACCAAACAGCCTCAGCTATCAGCATCCAGCAGCCTTGGGTCTGAACCCAGATGGATACTAACAATAAGCAGAGCCTTCACAAGAGATCATATGGATTTAGGCTTGTCAGGGCTGTGTGAAACTTCACTGACATCAGGACATATTTTCGGTTAAATTCCAACTTTTACTGTGCTTTATATTGACCTGTTTGGAATGATACTAATAACATTGAATATTCCTGTTTATGTGTCACTGACAATATGTTGTGTATCGCAGATATAAAGTTACTACATAAAGTGTCCACAAATAAACAT
>NW_015530037.1:0-629 GCF_001515645.1 Sinocyclocheilus grahami
TTGAACAATGGCCTGCAGCTTGTTGATTGGATCTGAGCACATCTGAAATAGGATCTCTGCCGCTGTAGTTTCAATCCTTATCCCTTAGCTGGAATTGTAATCTCATCTCGTCATATTAGTCGAGCACACTGTTGAGGCACACACTGACAGCTAACCATCACATGTCTAGAAACTAGAGAATTGAAATAGTGCTCCTCCAGCATTAATCACTGCATGGCTTGCTGACATAGAGTAATGCGTTTGCTGACGTAGAGTACTGTGTGAAAACCAAGCCATTGTTTGTGTAATAGCACGTTACAATTGCTCGTAGTTTGTTTATCAGTGCTAAGTATATTTCCTCCTTTATATCCCTTGTTGCATGTGTTGCCCAATTACCTGCCTAATGAGGGCAGAACATTGAGTTCAGTGCAGTCATATATCCTTTGCAGCTATTTCACCGGCGAGTTCTCCTAAAATATCCACAGTTGAAACATTCAAGGAGCAAGCAATGTGTGCTGCAATTTTTTCTTTACAGACTGACCAATTTTCAATGTGGTTTTGCTGCTGTCAGAAAGTATTAGACTGCTTGAAACAGGTTGAATTTTGAAAGTGTTTTTTGTCTTTCTTTGATTTTGGAGATCATAGAAAAG
>NW_015530038.1:0-629 GCF_001515645.1 Sinocyclocheilus grahami
CTGGTGGGGGTGGAAAGAAATCAATCACGTTTTAGAGCATCACCACCATAAATCTGCATTTATCGCTTTCGGAGTTAAAAGCGTCGTCCTGTTCAATACGAACGAAATATGAAGTAGTTGACCGCGTTTGACTTCACGGAGCTCGCTTGTTTGTCAGCCCACGGGGAACGTGGATGTGGTGTGGTGGAATCCCACTCGAAACCAAACGCGAGTCATTTCACGCGTTCATTTCGTCTGCTGCGCTCATGTGCTCGTCTCAGTTACAAGAAAAAACATGTTTCTCTTCATCTAGCGAAGGCTGTGGTTCGGCTTGACTTGGATGCGTGTGACTTTGAAAAATCTCTGTGCTTTGAGATTAAACGAGTCGCGTAATGAACGTAACCCGTGATTACCTAACTCCGTTCCCGTTATTTTAATAGCCGTCTCAGAGATGGCTAATCCCATCAGCGCTTCAGCTTTTTTGCCATTTCGTGACAAACACAAGCTGTGCGAAAATGTCACTGACTTTCTCCGCCGCGCATCCCTATCCTGACCTTCATCATCTGGAGCTTAACGCGGATAAAGCTGCGAAATGAAAAATAATTATCTTGTTATTTCTCTCTTACCTTCCGGCTTGTTTTCGGCAGCCA
>NW_015530039.1:0-629 GCF_001515645.1 Sinocyclocheilus grahami
TCTCACACACACACACACACACACACACACACACACACTAGGGCTCCATGATATATCCATTTATTGCAAGTGTACAAATCACGAATGCAATAATTTTAATACTTCAAATAGTTACAAAAAGTCAAAATATATTATTGTATCACATCACATACCTCATAATATTATGCCGCCCTAGTATACACACTTTTTTCCAATTAATTTTGATGTTTATTGAAGTTTATTAGGACATTTGCAAAATCACACAGCAGGGTTTTATACTGCATTTAAAATGCTGATGTAGTCTTAAAAAGAAAATGTAAAATTCTCAATTTGACCTCCTTACATTGATGATTACAGTTGCCCATAGGTTAAGCACTGAGCATTTGTTAATCAAGAATACAATCTTGATTTTTAACAGTTGTCTGGCCCCATTTTTTGCTCACAGCAAAACCACTGCAGTTTCTTCCAATTAAAACAATAAAAACGGTGAGCTTGAACAGGCTCTCATGGGATCCTGCTGTTCCTGGACAGAAAGATCAACATTTTAAAGTGCAAATCTCTAAGTGTTTATCTGCATTTAGTGTTTCCTAAGGCCAGCAGTGCTCTGTTTTCAGGCCTACATGCATTAAGATCCGGTTCTGGCACAGATT
>NW_015530040.1:0-629 GCF_001515645.1 Sinocyclocheilus grahami
AAGGTAACATTTCTAATTTTTGTTAGTTTAAATACTAAAATAACTCAAACTAAAACTGAAATAAAAATTAATAAAAAACTATGAGTTTATTTAAAAAATTTATGGAAAATACAAAAACATAATTACTAAATATAAAAGAACTCAGTGCATGCTGCAGTGACAAAGTACAGCTAAAAACAAATTACTAAAATTATGACTAAAATTAAATAGAAAACGAAAAATATAAAAGTAATTAATTCAACATTTTTATAAAAGTGAAAACAATTGAATAAATAATAATATTTTGGGTTATAGACTACTTGTAAATGATGAAAGAAGATGTTAGCATCTGTTAATTTTCAGAAGATGAGGAAAGCAGATAATACTGATTTTTTTGGGCTATTGCTCATAGAAAACTTTTTAAAATGACAAAAACACAAAATGACAAAACTTTCAAATTAAATTTAACTATACTAAAACTATAATAAATAAAATAAATAAGGTTGCTGGTTAAATGCTGCTTAAAAGGCAACAAAACTCTACAGAATGTTTTTTGAGACGTTAAAAAAACATTTATGTTGCAAATGATGAAAGAGGATGTTAGTCTGTTAAAGGGGTCATATGATGCGATTTCAAGTTTTGCTTTCTCT
>NW_015530041.1:0-629 GCF_001515645.1 Sinocyclocheilus grahami
ACACACACACACATTATGGCTTATTTCATGCAGTGTTGTTTACTACTCATATATATGGCATTCATTCGTGCATCCATCTACCAGCTAATACATTCATAGATCTATTTATTGGCTATTTCATTAAATGTATGACAACGTAACAATACCCTGACCAGATCTCTTTACTTTCATTCGCATCCATTCAAAGTATATGCATCTGCCTATTTTGCACAATTGTTAGCACAATGCAGGTGATTTTGCACAACTGATGAATCCCCTCTGGACCTTCTGCACAATATTCAGTACTCTGTATTCCTGCTTCTTTTTTTATTATTAATTTCTAGTCTATATGATAATTCTGTAATTTTCCCATTTCCTGTTTTGCATCCTTACTTTGTTATTATCCTACTGCATCTTGCTTTATTTTATTTATTTTTTTGCTTTTTTTTTTCAAATTGACCTGCAGATGGTTGTTTCTTCATTTCCAGATCCTTTGACTTTCCTTAAATTAATACTTAAATTAAATTTTCCTGGAATAACCTGCCCAACTCAATCCGAGCAGCTGAATCCTTAGCCTTGAAGAATCGACTAAAAATACATCTGTGCCATCTTTATTTGACCCTCTAACTCTAGCAATCTCTATTCTAATT
>NW_015530042.1:0-628 GCF_001515645.1 Sinocyclocheilus grahami
CAGTTATACAGGAAGTATTGAATGACCAAAAAATCTCATATATAAGTTGCCTGAGCATTATAATCAGATACAATATTAGGCATTTTTGGTAACAGGATTGCAAATACTGAATCTGAGGACAAAGTTGCATATAGCACTGATTTGACCATCTCCGTTTAGGGAAGTCACATGGCACTATTATTATTATTATTCTGTCAGTCCTTCACTAAATTTTCCCATGGACGACAGTAATCTGATAAGATCTTAATGGACTTGCCTCAGATTTTATTATGAAAACAATACACTGGCTTTTCTCCAGGTACCACAGTATATTAATACAGAAGCCTCATTGAGTTGACTAACCACCAAATACACTACTTTACGAACACACAACACATTTGAAATCATAATTTCCTTCCTAAACTATTTAAATGAATCTTACATATTTAGTAAGCCAAAAATACGACAACACACCGAGTATTTTGCTCCATTCAACACACCGAATGCCGGGCAAAGCCCCCCTTTAACCATTTCCCTGAAAAAACTGGCGTCACATCCGATTCCTGCACATGTTGATGTGCAAAATCAAAATATTAAACTTAAAATCGACGGTTGCAGTTATTTCACACGCAAAACAGCACTTTTTTTT
>NW_015530043.1:0-628 GCF_001515645.1 Sinocyclocheilus grahami
TCACAAACTCCATCTTTGTGCCTTTTACTCTAAGAAGCTGTCCCCTGCCTAACGCAATTATGACATCAGTAATTGTGAATTGCTAGCTATCAAACTGGCTTTAGAGGAATGGCGACATTGGCTGGAGGGAATTAACACTAGCACCAAGAGGCAGAGGCCGTCCCTGTCATCATCCGCCTTGGTCATCAGTAGCTGCCCATGGAGGGGGGGTCTGTCACAGAGTCAGCAACATCCTCAGCACCAGACCCCTACACTCTGCCCACTTGTTCCCAGACTCCTAAGTTCTGATCGCCTGCTCCTGTCACCGCCGAACACCACACCGTTTTTAACCTGCTCACTTCAGTTCACCATTGTCTGATATTGTTGTTCGTTCCTAGACACTTACCTGACTACCTACCTGTATGCACTTACCTGAGTGATCCCTTCAACCTTCTTCAGTCATCGACGAATCTGCATCCAACCTCCCGATCTGGCTCACAAACACCTCTGAATCCAAACCTGCAAAAGATAAGACTGTTATCTCCCATACCACTGCACTGATCCATTTACCACTAGCTCACCTGCTGCTATCCATGTGTATCTTTCACAACATGCAATAAAACTGTTGTTTGGATATCCCTGTATTGCA
>NW_015530044.1:0-628 GCF_001515645.1 Sinocyclocheilus grahami
AAAGTTAACATGCCTTTGAATTTAAACTTATATCTAGTTTATCTCTTGACTGTGGGGTAAAGAACATGAATGAAAGAGTCTATCGCTTGCGCCTCAGTCTCATGTGGCTGTGAGGATGGGGGCGATTGTAAAAATAGTTATGACTTAAATGTTTACGATGCATTATTTCATTGAAGTATGTGGCAGAATAACTGTTTCGAACAATTACAATATATATGCCACTTAGAAGTTGCCTTTAAATGCGTATTATTTCTTGCAGCTAAAATAATTTGTACCGTATTACCCCATAATAAGGTAGGCTAACTGTGGCACTCTGACCTATTATCTTATGCTAGATTTAATATTACAACCATTCTCAATATAAATGTTCACAATTATATTTCAGCACAAACTTCCAATACCAAAAAGTACATTTGTGGCACGTTGAGAGTTAAAGGAAGCGTTTCTCCCATTGACTCCTAATGTACATAAACTGTTTCATAAGAGCATTTGTATTGCTATTGTTTCCCATTGCAGGTTTTTTGCCACTTTGGGAAGCTGAAACGGGCTTTATGACCGTTTCCGTTTAGGAACTCTAGGTTTTTGCAGTTTAGTGTGCATCCTGATGCATTTCTTATATAATCTGACT
>NW_015530045.1:0-628 GCF_001515645.1 Sinocyclocheilus grahami
AAAGCTGAAAGCATGGGGTTGTGCAGAAAAGAACGCAGGCCGCAGGATGTGACGTCGCTGCAGGAGCAAACCGGATTGGTAAGTTTTCCCAAACTGGACACAAGCGCTCTGGTTTGTTCTGCATGCATCTTCTGTTTCTGCAGGAGCATGTGTGTGATAATGCTGAGCAGGTGAGTAAGAGTCTCAGATGGGGTGTTTTTATTCTCGAAATGAGTTTTTAATGCATTGCAAAGCGTCCAGCAGAAGGCCGGACGAAAACACTGCTCGTACACTCCCAACGCCTGCTCACATTGCCGAAAAAGTCTCTCTGCTTGGCCTCTGTCGTCAAAGAACTGCTGGAAGAATGTTCTCCTCTGGGTCTGGGAGAACCCGACCACCTCAAAACATCTCAAAGACTCGACTGGCTCTCGAGAGGTGATCAGCATTGAAGCCTCAGCAAGCAGAGATCCGTGAAGTAGACTGTACAGCAAGACCGAGCCGGACGCTTCTTGTTGTACATCACATATAAGACTAGATGAGGACAATGGAGTGCATAGAAGGTTCTGCAATCGCTCCAATCCATCAAGCACAAGAAGGAGAGATTGAGGCCTCTGTAGAGCGACGGCGAGAGTCTCTGTGGAAATGTGAG
>NW_015530046.1:0-628 GCF_001515645.1 Sinocyclocheilus grahami
ATGAATGCATCTGCTGCATGTTAAACTCAAAGATATGATTCACA
Organism: Sinocyclocheilus grahami; assembly: GCF_001515645.1. Taxonomy (NCBI): domain Eukaryota; kingdom Metazoa; phylum Chordata; class Actinopteri; order Cypriniformes; family Cyprinidae; genus Sinocyclocheilus; species Sinocyclocheilus grahami. The sequence goes on from NW_015530046.1 coordinate 45, forward strand.
AATCCATTCATATAAACTCATACTGTATATTATAATTTTCACGTAATTGTCCTATCATTGATCACTTCTGCGCTGTTCTCGCTTGATTTGTTCATTGTGCATTTCCCTAACATTGCCATAAAGTTGTAAAAACACTTTTCCCTAAGAAAGTTTAAAACATTCAGTTTTTGTGCTGCAAAAAAAACAAAACAAAAAACAATAATAATAAAGTAATTATGGAAACGTTACTTTTGAATGTAATGAATGAATGAAGTAGCAACATTTAAAAACGTTAAACAAACGTTTCAGAAATAAAAACAGCTCAAGAACGATGTGTAACTAACATTTTTGTGCTAACATTTTGAGAGCATTATTAAAGATCTGATAACTGTGAATGAACATTCTACTGATGTTAGTGGAAGAGCGTTTGAGAAGCTTGCCAGACGGTTCTCTGTCAGCTGTTCTATTGTCATGGTTAGGTTTGTCACAGCAGAAGCAGGCCTGAATCAAAGGCTGTGATGAATGTCCTGCACATCCGTGTTTGTCTCTGGGATGTTGTTCTCGGCAGGGTCACGTCTCTCTGTCATCAGAAGGTTCCGGAGCAC
>NW_015530047.1:0-628 GCF_001515645.1 Sinocyclocheilus grahami
AAAAAAAAGCACAATCATTTAATTTCAACCAATGGCTCGTGACATCATCATAACGCCAATCCTCTCTGCAAAAAGAGCTGCTGCATTTTCTCCTCAAGTGCTGCATTGGTGCCACGGAGGCCTTTTACCACCCGAGATGCCCACACAAAGTATTCTTGAACCCTTTCAGCCGTCCAACCTGTCAACACAGATGCAAGACACAAGCAGTATCATTCCAGATCGGAGATGCATTCATCCTCACACAAATCTCCTGAGCGGCAGTTTCAATATCTCACCAGTGGGAGTGCAACGATTGAGGTCCCGCAAATTATACAATTTGTCAGCTAGTTTAACTAGTTTGGCCTGATGGCTGCGGTGTGGTGCGTGCTCCACTTGCAGCCGCTTTCTCTCCTCTTTTGGTAACGACTTGTCATCTGTAACCTCCTGGACGATTCTCGCCACAGTTGGTCCAAACGAACACTCCAGCTCCTCGATGGTTGTGTCAGTGTCCTCGACTGTGTCATGAAGCAATGCAGCCTGTACACAAGAGCACACAGATCAACCACATAAATGCATTTGTGAAATTCCATTAGCCTCTGTCATTACCAGTGTTGGGGGTAACGCATTACAAGTAATGTGAGTTACGTAA
>NW_015530048.1:0-628 GCF_001515645.1 Sinocyclocheilus grahami
TTCAGAAATCATTCCAATATGCTGATTTGGTGCTCAGGAAACATTACTTATATTATCAATGCTGAAAAGAGTTGTGCTGCTTAATATTTTTGTGGAAAACCTGATACATTTTTGTCAGGATTCTTTTATAAATAAGTAACATTTTATATGTTAACTGTCCAAAGTGTTACCCGTTTACCTATAAACAAAAAATATTTCACTGAAACCTTACCTTTGCTACTTCATCAATCGCACAGATGAGATTAGCACACGTGGTAAAGATCTCAACAGCTCTGGATCGAGTGCGAATACTGTAAACCTGCAACAGTAACACAACACTGTTATTGTCAATAACATACATTACACATGACTGTCCCAAAAGCAAGGACTGTACTGTGTTTTTAAGCTGAGTATAATAATACCTCTGCCATGGTAAAAATCTTGTACATTTGAGGCAAAATGACAGGTGCAACATCCGGCATCTGAACATCAGTCACCTCTCGGGTAAATTCTATGAAACGCATAATAATATGTTGCTTAGTAATATCACAAAAACATCGTCACTTGTTGTAACTGCGAGAAAGAGGTGTAGATGTTCAGAGTCATTACCTGTGAGGACCCTCATGGCGCCGTGTACAGCGTTAACATC
>NW_015530049.1:0-628 GCF_001515645.1 Sinocyclocheilus grahami
AAATAATGTGTTTTTTAACCTTAAACTGCATAAACACATTTCATATGACCCCTTTAATGTCAATTCGACCATTGTGCATCACAACACCATCTTTGTTGAGATTGTTTATATTCTTTTTCTTTCAAACTGCTGTCTGAGCACTACAAAGATGTGACTCCGTGTGGTAAACAGCAGCATAAAATACAATATATTTACAACCCTGTGCAATTCTATAAATAAATCATAACGCATTTTTGTTCTACCAAGGCGAGAATGAGGGAATTTTCATTGATTTTGACAAACACCCCAAGTGTATTTATTGCTTCTGAAAGTCAATGATCTCTCCTGTGCAGAGAAGCAGTCGTTTGGTTTTCAAACTTTTTAGGCCAAGTACCTTTGATCAAATCAAAACATCTAAAAGCCCACCTAGTCACAGCATTGACTTCCTTTTTACTTCATTTTTTAATGCAAATGCAGTTTTATTCCTATGATGATGCATTTTAATAGCTTGTCCTGTGATGATTAAACTAAATAGCTCTTTTTAAAAAAAGTCAGAACCATGTTATGCTACTTGCTATTATTAATCAGAGGCAGGTGTTCTTAGGGGGGAGGAGCATGTTCTTTCTAGAGGGCATCTGATTGGACAAAA
>NW_015530050.1:0-628 GCF_001515645.1 Sinocyclocheilus grahami
TGCAAAGAGAACAAAGCTGGATGTAAATTAATGCTTAAATGATTTAACAACTTGGCAGAGAGTAAATTCACAGGAGTTGTAAGAAAGGTTTCCATAAATACAAGACTAGAGGACACTAGATAAATTGATACCAAAAAAAAAAAGACACTACCATTTTCTAATTTCAGAATGCATTGCTAGTACTTTTTAAGTGGGCAGTTTCTGTACGGAACATTAACAATAAGACTTGATTTTAAACAAATTCCCAACTTGACGTAAAAAAAAAAAACAATTCACCAAAAATAAAATAATCCTATTTAAAGAGCTCTTACAACGCCAAAGGTTATAAAATGTAAAGAAATGTGAAATTAACTTGTCTTTTCCAGAATTATATAAACGTTTGCCTTGAAGTTGAACTCTTATGAGACTCCAAAGTCACAGGTTAGGCAAATCAAACAATATACTGCTCTTGTAACCTTTGGTACTCCTTCATGTAACTAGATCTTCTCTTGCTCTGCACCAAAAATAAAATTCAAGGGAGATTCTTAAAAGTTACATAAAACATTTTACAAACATAAAAACACAAATTAAGTTTAAATAGTGCAAAAGTGTCTTAAAGTTGTTTGTATTTTTTTTGTTTTTGCTACAT
>NW_015530051.1:0-628 GCF_001515645.1 Sinocyclocheilus grahami
CTTTACCCATGAATATGTTTATATGAAACTGAAAGATGCACACATGCCAGGACATGTCAAAACTTCTCCAGGGCCCAAAAACACAATCAGACCCCAGAGGGTTAACTTGTTTTTTATGTTGTTTTAACAGAAATAAATGTGTTGCCCCAAGAACGGACATCGCATCCATCTTAAAAGTGTAACACTATATTAAAAATCAGAAAGAAAGAAAAATCTGGGGGAAAAAACAGCTTCTCTAGGCTAAAGTTACAAGTATTTAGTGTGACCTCCTTTATACTAGAGCAATAGAAGGAACCTGGTTTTCTTAAACTGTAATGGAATGGGAAAGGGCTGGAAGCCCAAGAAAACTTCTGAAGTTTTTCAGAGTTTCTTCTTTGAGAAACTGGAAGAAGTCCACAAGATCAAACTAAATTTTTGCCTAAAGAAGACATTTTGTTTATGTATTTCCTTTATTTTATGTTTTCATCTTAATAAAGAGACCGAAAAATAAATATACATGAAGTTCAATTTAATTCTGTTTTAAAATGTTTGTTCTTTACACAAAGAAAACAAGCAGCAAATGAATAGAGTGCAAGTCTAAAAAGGACCTTTAAAAGAAAGTTAGAGGGTCAAATAAAGATGGAAGAGA
>NW_015530052.1:0-628 GCF_001515645.1 Sinocyclocheilus grahami
AAAATTAGAGTCAGTGAGAAGATGAGTTTGCCAGCATGAGCAGTCTCTCCATGTGCTGCTTGTCTTTACACAGAAAAAGATGCATTATACAGCCAAAATAGTCTGTCATTTTAGTTATTAACAGCTAGAATTAGCTGGAATTCGCATGGTTTGACACAGCAGAAAGATAAGTATTGACAATGAAAACCTGGAGTCAGTTCAATAAAGATGGTGTTCTCCACGTGAGATGTCAGCAGTGTTAAAACAGTTTGTCTTCTTTTAAAAAGAGTGAATTAACTCTTGAACAAAGCATTCTATATGAACTTGAGCTTTTATTATCAGTAACAATACTTATGCCAAATAATAGGGCTGTGAGGTGATAGCAATGGCTTTTTCTCAAAATAATGTTGTATACCAAATCATGATACTTCAGGAAAATCATGGTAATTCACTCAGGTACAAGATAAAATAACCCTCAAGAAAAATAAAGTAGAAGTAATTTAAGTAAAAGTATTAAATAATTGATATTACATTTATTGGCATAAATAATGGCATAGGCGATATTGCCATGGTCACCTAGTTGAGTGACTGGGCATTGGAGTCTGTTCCAATTCAGTGAGTGAATGTAAAAAGTACATGTAATAAAAAA
>NW_015530053.1:0-627 GCF_001515645.1 Sinocyclocheilus grahami
AAAAAAAAACACTTTTCAGGCACTAATATTAAGAAAAATAGAGCAAAGTCCATATATTTACAGTGATTTATTAGCTACTACATTTCTCCAGGTTACACCTCTGGCAACATTATTTCTTTCATAACCTCTACGGATCCATATTTTGTTTTGTGTTGCTCTCCATTCTGTCTTTTTCTGTCCTCAGTCTCTAACTAAACCCTTGTTTTTCAGAGCACGAGGGAAAGATAATGACAAACAATTCCTCCAAATGTTAATTTATACATTAACTAATTACTACCAAATGCTGGAAATTGCATATGGAAGTTGTTCTCTCACCCACGCTCTGCCTCTTCACTCAGACACTCTCAGCACTCGTAGCGTGCCCTCCTCGCACTCTATGTGCCTGAATTTGTCTCTATACAGCTGCATATGTAAGTCCTTTGGTAGTTTTGCTTGTTCAATCGGTTCATTCTTACTTGATACAGCATCCTAAAAATCTGCTAAAGAACCTAACTGTGCATTTTTGTGTGTGCGTGCAAGCACATATGAAAGTGAAAAGTGAAAGTGACGTGTGGCCAAATATGGTGTCCCATACTCCATAAACCATCCAAGTGCACACACACACACCGTGAACACACACCCGGAGCA
>NW_015530054.1:0-627 GCF_001515645.1 Sinocyclocheilus grahami
CAAGAAAACTTCTCAGTAATAGTAATAATGATGATGATGATGATGATGTATGAACCACCATGCTGGTGTATGTACAAGCTACAATTGATGCCCTGCAAGAATTTTGGTTTTGGATGTAAATCTGGCAATACCTGCATTCAATTAGTAGAGGGCGCTCTTACACAGAGAGGCTTGTGTTCTCTCTCTCTCTCTCATACATAGTTTAAATATACAATAACCATGATTAAAACAACATCAACAGCTGTTTTTGATTAACTGGCACTTTGTCATAAATGCCATGTGACTGATCACTCTTGCAGCTGATAACACAAACAAGATTAATTCAAGCTGTTCAGAGCCCTCCAAAAAAAAATGTCTGTCGGCAAAACTACCATAAATCAATGAATTTTTGTTAAATATATGTTGCTTGTAAAAAAAACAAATAAATAAATTAAATAAAAAATCCTATTTGCATACATAATACTAGCAGGGTAGTATTTTTGTTTTGTTTTGTCAATCAATCACTGTCATGGTGTCATCAGAGACTAAAGCTGAGTGCAATACATTTCTAAAACCATCAATCTTTAAAGAAGAGCTTCTCACATCTGCACTTGCACAATACGTTTTCTGGCATAGAAACGTCAGAAC
>NW_015530055.1:0-627 GCF_001515645.1 Sinocyclocheilus grahami
TCACAGGTGGGTGAGTTTGATCAAAGTTGGAGCTAAACGCTGCAGGAAAGTTTAATGAGCCAGGTTCGAGGATCCCTGATGTAGGCCGATTTGCTTTTCAGAGGCTGTTTGAAAATGCTCCTTTCAGCCAAGTCCTCCTGATTCTGAAGTTGAAAGTGAGATAAAGGTGTGGTTGCAGAATTCAAGAGACCGAGCAGGTGGACGAAAGGAGCGCTACCACCGTCTGCTGACTAGTTGAGAGACCTCAGGGGAAGAGCGAGCTTCGCCAATGAATACTTTAGCACATCAAAACATATTTTCAGCAGAGGTCAAAGTAATAATTTGGTATTTTTTATTTTTATGTTCATTTGTAGTATTTTTATATTTGTATAGATAATATGTAGTCCCTTTCAGAGTGTTAAATTAGCTGTTTTAACCTGAATTGATTGTTTTCTGTTTTGTATTAAATAAATCCATTGATTTGCAATCCTTTTGACTACATTTTTGACAATCCAGACATTAGTTATGGGGTGACTGCATCCTGCATGTGTGGGCCTAGTGAGGGCTGAGTAAAGGGCCACCGCAGGCTTGTTTGCAGGGGTATGTTTATCTCTTCACCTGTGAAGCAGTAGCTAGTGAAGATCCAGA
>NW_015530056.1:0-627 GCF_001515645.1 Sinocyclocheilus grahami
CAAGCTGAGACGTGCAGACAATATGAAGACAAGAATTCTCAGCCCAAAGATCACGTTCATTCTGAATGCAGTCTATATGTGATCAGTCCAGACTTACGAAAATGCTTAGCACAGTAGAACTCACAGTCATATGACTAGATTAGATCATCATGACAATCATCAGATCAGTGTAACATGTCACAGTGAAAAAAACTTGTGTAACACTTAATGTATTTTTATCTCAATGTAATTTGGTCCACAAAACATACAGCATATATTGCAGCATATACTGTAACATTCCAATATTCTACAATAAAATTGTCTTTCCTCTGAGCACCTCTGATCAGTTTTTTTTTCTGTGCAATGGTATGCTGCAATTATATAAATACAATTTTATATAATTAAGATAAAATTACTTTGGGGTAAGATGCAATAAATGTAATACTTGCTGTAATTAATGGGGTTATTATTTAATATTTCCATGAATTAAAATGTACATTACAGACATTTTCACTTTCATTAAAACCTATAGGTTAATCATTATATTTGCATTCATAGTGTGGCTATAATAACATATCTTCAATTAAAATAAGGGAAATTGAATATGTAAATATACTGAACAAAATTATAAACGCAACACTTTTGTTT
>NW_015530057.1:0-627 GCF_001515645.1 Sinocyclocheilus grahami
CCTTTCATTTTATTATGGAAAATTCCCCTGTGAACTGAACTTTTTTCCCCCAAATATTTCTGTGTATTAAGTAAGTAACAGGTGGTCTTTAGCTTCTGATTGTTTGCTATTCTGGGTTAATTTTGACAGGATTAAACCTGCCTGGTGCCCGAAAGTTTTTGAAAAATAGTTTATATGTGTTTTGGGCGGCTACCAGAGTGGCGCCCAAACAGGGACCAGAACACTTGAACATTTGATTGTCAAAGTTTTGAAAGTGTTTGTGACTTGTTGAACGCTTGAATTTTGTCTTAGTCTCTGAAATCCTATGATTGTAAACTTTATTTTTGATGGAAAGCTGTGTTTAAATTGTATAACTGTGTTGGTGAAACAAAGAAATTGTCTGAATTAAGACAATTGATGATTAAAAGTTGTTTTGCATATGGAAAAAGGTTTGAAGGGTCTTTTTGCGTGATTGCTAATTGGATAATTAGAGTTGTTATCTCCAAGGTGTCACTAATTGAGATAATTGAAGTTGTTCTACTTTGAGATTGAAATTGAACTACATTGTAATTTTTTTTATCTGACTGTTTTGGGGAAAAGTAGTAGTTTACCATTTGTGAAAAGTTCTTTGTTGGCCTAAATACTGAC
>NW_015530058.1:0-627 GCF_001515645.1 Sinocyclocheilus grahami
AATTACTTGGCTTTACGACAGCAGCCATCCCGCTCAGAAGCACCCAGGCCAAATGACCCGTCCACCGCAGCGGTTCCGCTCGCAGGCGTTTCTGTCTCTCCATCGATCGTCCTGGTCTCATCCTCTCGCGCGGGCCCATAATTCACTGGCCAGGTAAATTGGAACAATAAGTCAGACCATTAGTGAATTAGTTTGTTTTGAAAATCGTGCATTGATCTGGGCTCTGCTGATTGGGTTGAGGCAGGCGTGGGCATTTAATTATCCTGCTGAGTGTGCTGAGCTCAGACTCCTGAAGGTCAGGCTTCTGTGAGAGTTGCGTGAATGCGCTGCGAGGGCTGTTTGCACGCATTCGTTCGTTCACTCAGATGCCAGCGGCTGTAATTGGCAGCGCGTTTGTGTGGCCGTCCACAGAGGTGTGCGCAGCCTGGAGCGCTTTCATAATTGTGACTCCTCGTAATCTGAACGCGACAAATTGCACTGCACTAACTCTACCCTCCCCTGATTAGCTCTCCCCCACAGTGCAGCGTGTGATATGAATACAAATGTGATATAAACTCATATAAAACAAGAGTGCGGTCAGAGTCCTGCTGGTCAGCCAGTGGCTCCTCGAGGGATTGAGTTTCTGTG
>NW_015530059.1:0-627 GCF_001515645.1 Sinocyclocheilus grahami
ATATATATATATATATATAACAAATATAATTTAAAACGTTTAACCATTTTATTAAATACATTTTATTATATTTTTTAAAAGTTAATTTAGGCATAACAACATTATGTCTGAAGGCATGAAATACAAATATGTTTTAAAATCTGTATTAAGTGTTATAAAATATATTATAAAATTACTAGTGATTTAAAGACTATTCTTGTTTTTCTAGGAAGTATTACATCAAATGCAATACCATGAGAAAACGATGAATCAAGTGTATTAGCTCAGTCTGGCCGTCTATCACTAACTCTAAAGGCAATTCAACTTGCAAAAGTTAAAACTGTAACTGATGTACTATCTTTCTTAGGAGGTTATCAGATGTCATAAAACCCTTAAAATGCGAGCAACAGTCCACACCGGACACTTTCACATATCAGAGGACGAACTACGAGCCAGTTCCACAAGAGTGGAAGTACACTCAGGCCTGAAGAATGCAGAAGCGAGCAGAAGCCATGCATACTTAAAGAGTTCAAAGCTCAACTCTATTTCACTCACAGAGAAACCAATAACTTCACTAAGCCAGGAAAAAGGCGAAGCGGCCACAAGAGATGAGACGAAACTTCACAGCAGTTGCCAGATGAAACGGCT
>NW_015530060.1:0-627 GCF_001515645.1 Sinocyclocheilus grahami
AAAAAATTACTAAAACTTTCAAATTAAAATTAAAATGGAAAATAAAAACTGATTTAAAATATTAATAAAAACTATAATAGTATTCTGGCATGACCTCATTCATGAAAAATACCTATGATGTAGCCTTAGAATTTGGCAAAAATTAGGTATCTCAGAAGGCATCAAAAGGCCTTCCATATGAAACTGCTTGATTGCTTGATACCCTCTCTAGATTGGCAGCTTGTTAGGTTTCAGAACAGCTTCAGGTCTGCCTACATATTGAAGGTCAAAACAACACGTCTTGCATCTCTGAAATTGTATTTTATTTTAACCTTGGCAAATCAATGCTAAATCTGAACGTAATATATGTGAGATCCATTATTTTCTTTCTCTTGCTTTCTTGGTAGTACCCCGAGGTGTGTTCACTGCCCAGGCACAGAGAGCATGCTAGTAAGGTTGATTGATAACCTCCCACTCACCGCAGCTCTAATCACACCTGCCCTGCGGTTTTCTCAGATCCGTGGAGTGGACTTCCTCTGGGTAAGACAGAGATCGTGGAGGCCCATTAGCAGGCCCCTCACGCAGGTGTCGTCAGATCCTCATGCTGTGCAGTGGGCTGGATTCACCTTGCCTTTGGAGGAGAGCGCA
>NW_015530061.1:0-627 GCF_001515645.1 Sinocyclocheilus grahami
ACACACACACACATTATGGCTTATTTCATGCAGTGTTGTTTACTATTACTACTCATATATATGGCATTCATTCGTGCATCCATCTACCAGCTAATACATTCATAGATCTATTTATTGGCTATTTCATTAAATGTATGACAACGTAACAATACCCTGACCAGATCTCTTTACTTTCATTCGCATCCATTCAAAGTATATGCACATGCCTATTTTGCACAATTGTTAGCACAATGCAGGTGATTTTGCACAACTGATGAATCCCCTCTGGACCTTCTGCACAATATTCAGTACTCTGTATTCCTGCTTCTTTTTTTATTATTAATTTCTAGTCTATATGATAATTCTGTAATTTTCCCATTTCCTGTTTTGCATCCTTACTTTGTTATTATCCTACTGCATCTTGCTTTATTTTATTTTATTTTTTTGCTTTTTTTTTTCAAATTGACCTGCAGATGGTTGTTTCTTCATTTCCAGATCCTTTGACTTTCCTTAAATTAATACTTAAATTAAATTTTCCTGGAATAACCTGCCCAACTCAATCCAAGCAGCTGAATCCTTAGCCTTGAAGAATCGACTAAAAATACATCTGTTCCATCTTTATTTGACCCTCTAACTCTAGCAATCTCT
>NW_015530062.1:0-626 GCF_001515645.1 Sinocyclocheilus grahami
ATAAATATTATTGTGGATAATGAGGGGCCAAAAAGGTTGAGAATCACTCTTCTAGATGAAGAAAACAAATTATGCCTTTATAAAAATGGAAATACATAGACTTCTGTTTCTACAGACAATATGTTAGGCCTTATGATTTCTCCTATTCTATTTCTATGAGGGAAAAAAAATCCAGACAAGCAATTTGCCTACATGGTGTCTTATTTTTCAAGGACTGACAGCCTGAGGAGAGAGCCACCCTCCGCAGAGATGTTCCTCTTCTTGCTTGTAGCAGTTACCTCTATTGCCACATAAGTCCAGTCAACTAGCTGCTGTGAGCAGCCATTTTGGATCCTCTGGGAGCACCATCTCTCCCTGTACTTCTTCTTCCCCACAGCTTCACTGGTAAATGTCTCTGCCATACTCTCTTCGGCCCTCCACGCTCTCTCTCTTCCCATCCCTCACTCCCCCTGTTCCTTCTCTGCTAACGAACTCACTCTGCCGGGGCTAACCTCAGGCGTCTGGGCCTAATTATTCCCTCTTGCCCCACACCTGTGAGATGCCTGTCCATTTCCTCCCCTGGTGAGCGGCAAACATCTGCGGGGCCATTATTTGTCAATCAAAACTCAACCCGATCACAAAATGCT
>NW_015530063.1:0-626 GCF_001515645.1 Sinocyclocheilus grahami
TATTTACTGTCACTTTTGATCAATTTAATGCATCCTTGCTGAAAACAAGTATTAATTTCTTTCAAAATGCAAAAATGTAAAAAAAAAAATTATTATTAATAATATTGGTAGCAATAAAAAATTCATTAAATAAATTAAATTATTAAATAAAATAAAAAAAAATCAATAATATTTAAATAAATATTTCACATATAATTTAAATGTATAATAGAAATAAACAAGCTCTCTCTCTATATATATATATATATGAGTCATTATTCATTATTGTTTAATTGTTCCCATATGTTTCTATTTTTTGCTGCAAAATTTTCACAATATATGTTGGGCAGTTTATTGAAAAGCAAATTAATTATGATTTAATGAAATCTATTTTTTTTCCCATTAGGCCTGTTCTTCCATTTTTATTGAGAAATAAGCATTGCAGTTATTACATATTTGTCACCAATAAAAACACTGTCTGTTACGTTACCATTGACTTGGTTTTAGGCTTTGATTTCAGGCACTCAGAATCTGTTAAACACTGATATTTATCACATGTAAATGTAGCTCCTGATAGTTGTTGGTTATTGACACAGAAATCGTCCCCTTTAGTACATGGCATCAACGCTTTGTCCGTATAGTTAAAT
>NW_015530064.1:0-626 GCF_001515645.1 Sinocyclocheilus grahami
ATTTTATTCGAACATTTAAATAAATAAAATAAAAATAAAAACATTATAAAAAATAACACTAATACAATTACATAAAACAAAAATAATGAATAAAAAATATTTTAATAAAAGCCATGAAAAACATTATCGATTATATTATATATGTCCAATTTAATTAAAAAGAATTGCTATTCTAAGATAATTGCACTTATTTTATTATTTTAAAATGTTGCCAAAAACAGGAAAGTTTCATTTAATAAAGATAAGACAATTTTATTATGGTCTTTTAAATATATTTAAATAACTAAATAAAAATGTATAAAAATACAATAAAATAATAAATAAAAAAACTTAAATTAAATATATTTTAATAAAATCCAGAAAAAAATAATTATATTATATTTGCCTAAATTTCATTACAATCAACTATGGACAATTATCCTAGAAGAGCTGCTCTTTTTTTTATGCAGTACTACATGCTGTACCTGCATGGCGAATGTTTCCAGATGCAAATAACTCCTAACGATTCTTTAAGCAGAGTTAATATTTTATAATCTTAAATCATATGGTAATCTTCACCTGTCGGAGCAGGAAAGACACAGCGTCCGTTGATTCCCAGTAGGAGGCGTGAAACAGGTGAGGTAGAG
>NW_015530065.1:0-626 GCF_001515645.1 Sinocyclocheilus grahami
AAATTTTAAGGGGGTCTGAATACTTTCCGTACCCACTGTACATGTTACATTACTGTTTATTAATGAGCAGTGAATACCACCATCAAACGAGTAAATATTATTGTGTATGTTGTTTTTAGGCTGACCTTATGTATGAGGAGATTCTAAACAGTGATGTTGTTGCTGCAGCATCTTCGTCCAATCAGACGCCTGCATCACACCTCAACACCCGCCCACAAGTCTCTACTGTTTATGCCACAGTAACCAATCAGAAGCCTGATTCAAATCCCCGTCACACCCACTCAACCAATCAGGTGACGGATACAGGCTGTGATTATTATGCCAGTATTAAGTCTCCTGAACCAACAACAGACAACAGAATAGAACTGATCTACGCAACAGCGACACATCCGCAAAACATCAAGACAAACGGCGGCCCGATATATTCAGCGAAAAATCATAAATAAAAAAGACTGTCAAAGCTTCTTCCACAGACATTTGCACTGATGTTACAAGACATGAAAAAAAAAACTGGTACAAGCTGCATATTTTTAATGAATCAATATTTTGAGTTTTTATGAGTATTTTGTAAACTGCATAACGTTACTAACAAGAAAAGTTACTAAAAACAATAATGTGAACTGAAG
>NW_015530066.1:0-626 GCF_001515645.1 Sinocyclocheilus grahami
CAACCACAGCTGCCGGTTTTTTACCGTAAATTTTACGGATTTTTTATACAGTGTATGTTTGCTATTGGTTAAATTGTGAGAAACAGTGCTGATACATGGCCTGAGTCCTGTCCCTGTCTCACAGACGTGAAGATGAATTGGAGATCTAGCAGTCTAAATACGCTCACTACATCTGAGATCTATAGCAAGAGCAATTTATTTAAAGCCGCCTCGTGTCTTAGGCGCTGACAGGAGGAAAGCCCAAGTCTAACGCTGGCCTGACTGCGGCTTGTTCTTCGTCTGGACACCGGCTCTGTCCGCCTGTCCCCTGCGTCTGCGCTCTCTGTCCAAGCAGTGGCAGTCTGTAATTCAGCACTAACCCCTGCCGTGACCTACCCTCTCCCGAAAACACGCAAGACTGGCGCTTGCACTTTCACTGTCCTTTCTTTGCAGATTTACGCTGGAATGCTAAATTCGGTGAGCCAGGCGAGAGCTCCGCATCAAAACACTGTCCTGCTGATATCGGGATATGATGAATGTCGCCACAGAATGATGGAGCTGAGTGAGAGCAAGAGTAGACAGTTGAGAAAATGGCTAAATGTCTCAGATATGACAAATCCCCACAGAATAAAACAGCAAGCCCGGGG
>NW_015530067.1:0-626 GCF_001515645.1 Sinocyclocheilus grahami
AGATCTCCACTGATTTGAGCGATGCGAGTGTCATTAAAATACCATACAACCTCTTCTTGTTGGCTTGTTTTAACATCTGTGTTTAGAGTGACTGAATCTCCCTCCATCACAGATGCTGATACTCCGTCTGAACCAACACCAGACGCAACTGAAGAAGAAATGAACAGACAATCATAAGCCAAACAAAAACACACAACAGAAAAATGCAGTGGAAATATTTTTCTATACATATCAAAAATTGTGAGTAGAGAAATATTTCTGGATTGATTATATTTCATTGATTTATCTTAATGAACATCGTTCAACACATACTGATTAATATTTTATCCTTTTTCTCTATACATAAATTTGTGAATTCATGCAACCAACTATTTTCTTTTCTTCATAATGAATATTACACCTATTACAAATACTCGTTCAGTAAGTAAAACCAATGAGATGTTCCTTTGCAGGCTGCTCTCAAGTGCTATTGGCGTGTGTTATAGCTGGTCTTCACAAACAGGAAAAGCCACCACATGCGACACATGCTTCACACGCTTCAAAATAGAAGTTTCAAAGGGGCGCGACTTAAGAAAAGGACAGAATGAGAAATATCAGCCAGTATCAAAAGTCTCATTTAAAAAGCC
>NW_015530068.1:0-626 GCF_001515645.1 Sinocyclocheilus grahami
AAATGTTATCTTGTACATAATTGCAGTTTCATAAGCTGATTTGTATTGCACTTTTTTTAACTGTTTAAAGTTAAACTGTTTAACTTAATAGAAGATTCCGACAATATTATAAATTGTGTAGTCAATAAAAGTAAAAAGTGTGATGACTAGCCCCGGTCTCCCATTGAATACAAATATTTTGATAACGTTTAGTACTTTTATGAGCTTTAATATTCATTTCAGTAGCAAAAATAAAACCCATAGATTTTAAGAAACTGGACTTTTAGAGCTTTGGAACTTTAGGGTCCTAAATGTAAATACAGACAGAACTATAAATTATACATGGGAAAATGGAGAGATGAAAGATTCAGCTTAAACAATAGATGGTCATATTTTATTCAAGAGAAAAAACATGATTTTGGTTGCAGAAAAACATGAGCGTTAAAATATGCAAGCTAAAAATACAAACATTATGATCCATACAGGGAGCTAAAACTAAACAGCAAAACCAGCACTAAAAAGTAGAGATATTAAAATATCTTCCTCAAAAATATATATACAGATTTCTCTAAACAATTCAAGCTTTTATAAACCTTACTGTTGTTAGAATGATAGTCTATAGCTGCTCGAAAATGTCATCAGTACAA
>NW_015530069.1:0-626 GCF_001515645.1 Sinocyclocheilus grahami
TTTAATGAAATATTGACGTTTATGTCAAACTAAATATTACAAAATATAATTTAAATATTAAATATTTTAATGAAATATTGACGTTTATGTCAAACTAAATATTTCAAAATTAAGTTCAACCTAAATCAGGATCCAGGCTATTAAAAGACTCAAATAATATCATAAAATATCATTCAAATATTAAGTATTTTAATAAACTGTTATATCATCCTAAGTATTATAAAATATAATTAACATTTTATGTAAGTATCAATCTAAATCAGAATCCAGGCTATTAAAAGTCCTAAAAAATATATTATTTAATTATTATTTATGTGTTTTAATAAAATATTACATCAACCTAAATCAGTGTCCAGTCAATTAGAAGGTGCAATAATATGATAAAATATTAGTGTCCCCCAAATAATGTTTTTAGAATGACTAGGACTGTTCGTCATCGCGCTGTATCTAAAGTGACCGTGATTTGCACAGAAAGGCCGCTGGTGTGGTGTGTTTGTGAAATATGAGCGTGATGAGTGCTGCATGGATGGAGTCTGATCGCAGATCTGTGTGAGTGATGCAGCCGAGAGAGAGAGAGCACGTCCCGCTGGTCGCCATAGTAACGCAGAGTTGGCTCCTCTTCCAGA
>NW_015530070.1:0-626 GCF_001515645.1 Sinocyclocheilus grahami
AGCCCGTTGTGAGCGCATGACATCACGCTGCACACAGCATAGAATTACAGCGAGAACTCTGTAAGCTTTCGGATCGTAATTTGATGTCATACACCGATCAGTCTGCGCAGCATCACTTCAAGTCGAACACACCTTTAGACTGAATAAAATGGCCCCTATGGATCAGGCCCATTGTCACGATACCCGATCTAGAATTATTTAATATCGGAGCCAATACCTGATACAAATATCAGATTGTAGGATCCCTAAAGCTAAGCTAATGAGCTGAAGCACCTTTCTTTAGTGGAGGATTTTATTCACTAAATTATGAAAAATAGAAATGAACATATGATTATTAAAATAAATAAATATATTAATTAAATATTTTTTAAATCATTAAATTTCCAGGTACCGTTACTGAGACATTAAATTATATTTTGACAGCACGCAGCTCCTCCTCTGAGCAATGAAACTTTCCTCTAGTTGAAACAAAGTGAAGCCTTGTGAAGAGGATGGGCCGCTCTTCCTCAAACACAGCACAACAATAAGTGCTCTATGGACAGAGTCTCTGGGCTCTTCATTACACACACACACATCCTTCCTCACTCAGCTCTCGATGAATGCTTCTGTGTTTCTGAGGATCCGCT
>NW_015530071.1:0-626 GCF_001515645.1 Sinocyclocheilus grahami
GATTTTTACAATTAAAACGCTGCACACATTTTAGATGTTGTCAATACATTCATATTGTACATTTCAGCCTACATCCAAACATACAAAACAATGTATGTGTATACACCATAAATACAGATTCTAATGAGTTCAGGCTGCCCAGTAATACTAGCACAGACTTCAAGTGCAAGATCTCTTGGGTTTCTGAATCCATCCAATAAAAATTCTACACATTAAACGATAGCATCTCAAGGGTCTGGGTTAGGATTCCCGAAAAGGTATGAACACATCCAATTAACACCAGACAATTATTCAAGAACTAGTGTACATGAATTTGCATTTGTAATATCTCAAAATGCTAAATCCACACATCTTATTTGTTTGTAGATGAAACTAATGTCTTCAGCTATTCAAGAGCGATGCCCTTTGTGATAGCAGGTGGAGATGCTGCAGATGAGATGTAAAAAACCCTTGATGTAAATGACATTTTCAACAAAAGCCACACGTAGAAATGGTCTAATTAATCTGCAATGTGATTGGCGTATTTAGTAAAGAGCAAATTATTACAAAACATAATCACCTGTATCAGGAAAATAGATGGGTATTAAATATAACTGAGTAATTGAGGCAGCTCATCAGTGAATGAA
>NW_015530072.1:0-626 GCF_001515645.1 Sinocyclocheilus grahami
TTATGAAAATGGCATATAAAGGTGAAGTTGGTTCTGAAAAAAGCTCATGCAGATCTTGTTCGCAGACGTTACTTGGTTTATTATTTTGTATCTAATGCAATTGTAACACTTCCCAGTGTGCAATAATGAATCCACAGAGGGTGGTTGCACATTTAGGGTGGACTTTATTCTGAAAAATATTAATTCATATTTTTAGTAGCAGTACTGATGTTTAACATGCATTACTCTCACTCTTGAACTCTCTCGAGATTCAGCATTTGTATTAAACATTACATTTTTAACATACAAATATTATCCTCAGCACAAAATTATTAGAACAATATATCTGCTGTATTCTCAATAAACAACATTCATGTTATCACATGAACTCATGTTAACACATGTGCAAACTTATAAATCAACGCATAACACGGTTAATACAACAGATACTTGCTTCACTTACTATTCAAACTTATCAGGAAATGTACACACAAAATTATAAACATTAACCTTCATCCTTCCCTCGGGTTATTTTGACCCGCATTTTTATTTATTTATTTTTTTTAATTTAATTGAGTGTTAATCTGAGTGGTACAAGACTTTTGGTCCACTTGAATTTGGAACACACACACAAAAGAAAAAAAAAA
>NW_015530073.1:0-625 GCF_001515645.1 Sinocyclocheilus grahami
ATGGATTAAAAAAAAAAAAGACTTCAAATTAAGACACATTAATGTCCTATTAAAGATATATTTTCTGTAATTTTGCTCTCTGTAACTCTTCACCTGGAAACTGAATAAAGTTGCCACTCTGAAACTTGAAGATGTTGTTTGCTGTATTAACCCCCAGCTGACCAGCAGGACCAACACTGAAGTGCTTTAGAGACCCGCTGATCTTTGTGAAGACATTATCAATCAGGACAAATGCTTCATTAAGATTGTTCACTCCAACCACTGAGCCAGACCCAGCGTCTATCTGCTTCAGGTTACCGCTCATCACAGTACAGTCTAAAGCTGTGAAAACAAATAATTTGTGAAAACATGGTGCAAAGTAATCAGTGATTGCAAATACAAAGATGTTTAAATAAATACGAATTAAATATATTTTATTTTTATATAAAAAGTAAACTAGCAAATGGTTTTTAAATGTATGTTATCAAAACACATCGTTTACCCAGAGTGTGTAGGAACTGGCAATTGAAGAGTAGCAGGACACTCTGATAAACCTTCATTGCTCCACGATACAGTGTTATTTACAAATGGACGAGTCCCTAGAGTTGTTCGATTAAATTTAAGAGAGACTATTTGTTGTCTCAAT
>NW_015530074.1:0-625 GCF_001515645.1 Sinocyclocheilus grahami
TCCCCTTCTTTTATAACTGCTGTCATTCTCTCCATTTACAAAGGAAGGATCTACAAATAGCGGCAACCACAGCAAGACAGTAAGTGGGGCTTAATTCTCCTTACGCCTGTGCCAGGGGGATGCATGGAACGGGAGGCTGGTGAAAATGTGCGGAGGATGAGCGATGAATGGATCCCGAAAGGGGTCGTAAGAGTAGATGCTGGCTGGTGGTTTGCCATTCAAAGTTGAACCATTCAAATCTGGAAATATGAGCTATTGGGAAACAGAGGCGACCTGTGCATGGGCTGTATCTGCTATACTGAGTGAATGATGTGAGGAGATCAGACTGGGCTGGTGTTTCTTATTATCTGTAGTTTGGCTGCAGGTTCACTTAAAACAGGAGGTGCATGAAGCGCAGAAAGAATAGGTGAATACTGCATCAGCAGGTTGTAAGTTTTTCTGGATATATATTTGAATTTCTGTGATAGAAAGAGCTTGGCACAGAAAGAGATCATCATCATAATGATAAAAATGACAAGTGATACAAATCAGTTCCTGGCAGAGAGTGTAATATGTTTTTTCTCCTCTGTGTTTTAAAGGAAGAAGCCTGATATGCAGTATCCTGTCACTCCCTGAAACACACCCA
>NW_015530075.1:0-625 GCF_001515645.1 Sinocyclocheilus grahami
TTTCACAATTTGAGTTGAATTACTGAAATAAATGAACTTTTTCACTACTATTCCATTTTTCTTTAGTCTTTTTGGAATGCAAATTGATTATACAGTGTGCATATAAGGCTGCTGTAAATGTTACTTCCAATTGAAATAATTTTAAAGGCTCTAAAACTAATTTGATTGGTAATGAATGGCACTCTGTATACAGCACTGTTGAGACTTGAGCCGAGTCTGTGTCCACTGCTTATTTCAATCAAAGACATTAAAATAGTTTGAGGATTTGGGCCTGGAATCAGGATGTGTGTTGATTGTGTGCCATATTGTGGCAGTAAAACTCATGGGCTTATTGACTATGGTGACATTATGACAGCCAGCGGTTTAATGAAAACAAGACTGAGCTGAAATGAAATGGACTCTAGCTGAGGTTTTTGTAGTTTTAAGACTATTACATTGGGGGAGAAGGCCTTGTGGGAGATGGAGAGACAGAATATAAAATGTTAGCCAATAGCAAACTCATAAGCCTATAAAGAGATTTTTCTTTGATTTTCAGCAGTGCAACTGAATTTATGACAGGCATGGAACAACAGCAAGCAGTTTTTATCATTGCTCATTGTGACTTCACAAATAACTTCACAAATGT
>NW_015530076.1:0-625 GCF_001515645.1 Sinocyclocheilus grahami
AGAGAGAGAACAAAGTATATGTGGGTAGGAGAAAGAAGGAACGACAGGTTGAGAGATTAATCTAACCTATGGCGTAATGAGGCCTCGGTCTGGCTGCCTTCCTCCGCGGAATCGACTGTATTTATGCCAACTTGCCATCTAGCATGTCTATTCCATGTCCAAGTCCCATCAGCCAGCTGTACCCCCGCCCCCAAAAATATAAAATAATGAAATAAACTTTAACAGAGGGAAGCCCTATTAACTGACAGAGTACTTTCATACCCTGGCGAGAGCGATCTCTTGGGTCGAGTTCTGAAATGACAATGTGCAATGACAATGCTGCCAACTTCCCTGACAAGGGTCTTTTATCAAGCTCTGTGGAAAGCCAGGTCCCAATCATTTCATTCCTGGAGCGAGAAAGAGAGTAAGCAACAGAGAAAATGTGGATAGGAAATCCAACATACACCCACATAGACTCAACTTACTTCCTGTTGAGGAGGATTTCAGCTGATGCCATGTTCGTGTGAATTCACATGAAGCGTGTACATTTCTGGCAGTAATTATCTGTTAAGGCTCATCTCGTGCAACCCAAATTGTATGTTTGGTGTTATGTGTATGTTTGTTTTCAACAAAACACCAATTTTTT
>NW_015530077.1:0-625 GCF_001515645.1 Sinocyclocheilus grahami
CTGTATCATAATTGTTTTCTCTTTCCTAAAATGTCATGTACACTAATCACGTACATAAAACACTGCAAATGGCCTCTCGCATATTTGTTTATGAAAAATTATAGGACTCGGGATGGCCTCGCACAACCCCAAAGCACATCACCTCAAACAACATGAGAAGAAAATAAAAAACAGTACCATTCACTGAGAGAATGAGAAATGTGACTCGCTCAAATGCAAAGGGTTTATATCAAGTCCGTATGGCTTTGTCAAAAACAAAGACCTAAAAAAAAAAAAATTAATTTTCAGACAATAAATAGTAACAGATTCAGGCATCGCACTAACCACAAAGACCAAGAGCGACATTAAAGCAACCTAAATGACTGTGTCTGTCATAAATAGAAACATCAGTTTCAGCAAATTATACCAAAACAATGAAGAGTTTGTTTTGATTTTTTCCGTCTTCGTCCCGTATATTGTGATTCCTTTATTTTTATTTTCCTTGTAAACTTAACTCTGTGGGATGTTATAAAATGCTATAGCCTACAGATATTGTTCTTGATATCCCTGCTTTTGTTTACTTATGTTTTTGAAACACACTTTTTTTTTCACACCACAGGACATACCAGCAAAGCATTATTTCTCC
>NW_015530078.1:0-625 GCF_001515645.1 Sinocyclocheilus grahami
CAACGATCAAATCCAGCTAACTGAGTTAGCGATGTACGAAGAACGTGCCCCTGGTGTTGAAAAAATGAGCTGTGTATGTTTATTTACGTGAGAGGAAATGAATCCCAAAGCTTTTGCCGTCAAAATCTATAAATTTTATATAAATTACTCCTCCTCCCTCAACGGCTTGAGGCGACATCTCAGATTGATGTCTAGCACATAAAATAGCCTGATTGTGTAGCACATCAAAATTTATAAATGAAAACATCACAGTTCCTCAAGTCTCTCTTGTCTGAGATACTTTATTCACTCACTGTTATGTTTTCAGTTGGGTATGTTGATGTATATATTCATAAAGGACATTTTCACTTGGGGAAAAATCCCCTTTCATTTCTGATCATCTTTTGGGCATGTTCATAGATACAAGACCGTCTTAATCCATGTTTTGACCCTGTAAGTTCATGAGTCAGATTGCTTACTCATGACTAAGTAACGTTTGCTATGTTGATTCATTGCCCATTCAAACAAGATCCTGGGATGTGGAATGAATCTTAAGCTGATGGTTGATCAATATCTTGTTTGCTATTGATTCATTCATTTATTAAAGTCTACAGTCATTCAAGTTCACAGACGGTTTAGTTCAGGC
>NW_015530079.1:0-625 GCF_001515645.1 Sinocyclocheilus grahami
CACACACACACACACACACACACACTCATAAGGAGATCTCACTGCTCCCACACTAGTTAGTCTGAGCTGGAAAGCAGCTATTTTTAAGTGTGTTGTTTACGCAAAATCAAAATAACGGTTACAATTTTTTAATTGCCATTCCTCTATAATCTCAAGACAAGACTTTCTATATAGCAGTTTGTTTTGTCAAATATTTTAAATATAAAGCTTGTGCAGAACATATGGAACACCTACCTAGAGACTTCATGTGCTGGTGAGAGAAACACATCAACAAACTCAATTCAAGAAGGACTTGCAACACATTTTCAGTCTAATCTACCATAAACATCCCTTCAACTCACCAATGATTGTCTTTTCATCAGCTATTATTTCTTATTGGCTGCCCTAATGAGCTAGAATTAGATTTAAACCATTTAAACCGAAAACCTTAGTTACTGTACAATCTGCTGCCACTTTACAAATGCATTCCTACTAACAAACCACGTTTCCAGTATTACACCTTTTCAGAAGAAAAAAACAAACAAAAACAAATCAAAACATAAAACAGTTACCAGTAAATGACACACAATACCTGCTATTTATTCAATTCAATTCAAGGTTATTTGTATAGCGCTTTTCATGATAC
>NW_015530080.1:0-625 GCF_001515645.1 Sinocyclocheilus grahami
AATACAGTCATGATTTGTATCATCTCGATTCATTTTATTTATGAAATACAATTGAATATCAATATGGCTTATTTTTAAAATGAAACTGGACACACATGCAACATGACAAGATCAACAAATCAGCATACTACAGTTTAAATTTTTTTTTTCCTGTGGAAAACGATTTGTCGAAAAGCTTAGAATGTATACTGCTAAAATACTCAAGGTTTATTATCGCCATTATTAACACTTAATCTTAATTTCATCTTTATTGTATCCCTTTTAATAAATGATACCTTCATGCTACCTTCTTTTTTTTATGAATACTTCATGTTTTATGAAATATATTA
This sequence comes from Sinocyclocheilus grahami, assembly GCF_001515645.1. Classification (NCBI taxonomy): domain Eukaryota; kingdom Metazoa; phylum Chordata; class Actinopteri; order Cypriniformes; family Cyprinidae; genus Sinocyclocheilus; species Sinocyclocheilus grahami. The sequence continues at coordinate 330 of NW_015530080.1, forward strand.
ATAAAATATTTATAACAAAAGAAGGAATCCATGCTGAACTATATATAGCCTGTAATATAATATAAAAAATTAAATGTAAAATATTTACACAAATATAATCTTCATATGTTATATACAAATTATATATATGTGTGTGTGTGTCTAAAATATTTAATATAAAAGGAAACATATTTAGGTAAGTGTGTGTGTGTGTGTGTGTGAAATATGAATATATATTGACTGTATTTATCATAGATTTAAGCAGATCCCAAACCTGAGAAAGGACACCAAATAGCAGGAAGAAAGAAGATAAGAAG
>NW_015530081.1:0-625 GCF_001515645.1 Sinocyclocheilus grahami
CAACATGTTTTTAGAACAGAAATTTGAAAATGTATATAAATTTTCATTTCACTCACTGTTTTCCTTTAATTTCAGTCTCTGTTTCAATCAACCACAGCCCTTTCATTGTCTCATTTAGTCATGCTATTCATTCGCACTCTTTGTCTCTTTTAGTGTATCTCTGCCATCAACAAAGCATAAATTTGTTTTTAACATTAATAAAAGTTCCACAAAAGATTATTGGTGCCCTGGGAGACTTCTTGAGGTAGAAATGCTCTAACAGTCAAGGTTTTGTTTAGTTTTTTCTTTTTAAATATATATTTATATTTTAATTGTTGTTTTCTTTCTCACTTAGATGCGGGAACAAAAAACAGCCAGGCCACAACATCTGAAATAGAAACTTATATTAAAGGGGCTTCGTAATGTAAGAGACTTGGGATGGTGGAAGGAGCAGAAAAACCAGAAGATCAAAGATCAGGCAGAGCTTTACTGGTGCCCCTTAGGGCATTGATTTATAATCTACTTAATGTTCTGATGTAGTTATAATTGGTCATTGTACTGTTTTATAAAAAATATTAAATATATTCCACCATTCCACCATATTCCACCATTCAATAGTTTGGGGTCAGTAAGTTTTTTTTTTTTT
>NW_015530082.1:0-625 GCF_001515645.1 Sinocyclocheilus grahami
CTTAATGAAGTGTGGAAACCATTATACAGTGACAGGATTCCTTGATGAATGGAAAAATCAGAAAAACAGCATTTAGTTGAAATAGAAATCATTTTTTACCTTGAAGAACAAAAATACACATTTCTTAAAAATAAAAAAATCATAGTAATCCCAAACTTTTGAATGGTAATGTCCTGTATCAAATGCCAGAATCAATTTAAGAAATTTCTTTTTTTTAGCTTCATTATGTCATATTTTTATACAGCAGATTCTACAAGGACGTTAACATCACACTCTCTTGTCTCCTATGTTGTCTTGTTTTGGTGCATAAATCTTTTTAGTTTGTAACAAGGATTCAACAGTGATTCATGCTCAAAATTCAGGAAAACTTTACTTTATTAATGGCATCCTCCATGACTAACATTTTCCTGGATTTTGAGTGTGAATTACTATTGAATTCATATTTTTAAAAACAAAATGTCACTGTCTCACATAATAGCAAACATTCACACCAACATACATTTTACCAACATCTTATCAAAAGCTAATCAAGGACACAATCCAATCTTTATTCCACTTTATTTTTTTATATTTAGAGGCCCTTTTTATTGATTTATTTATGTATTCATTTAGCAGACGCTTTACA
>NW_015530083.1:0-625 GCF_001515645.1 Sinocyclocheilus grahami
CCACCATTTTCGAATGAGGGGAAAATCAGACTTGCATATGGGGGAAAAAAGTGTTAATAGAACAACAATTTAAAAGTTTATATTATATAGTTAATAGATCTTTTATACAAAGGGTAAAATCAAAGGGTGCCTCAAAGAACATGTACAGAGCATACTGAAAAAACGACATCAGTCAAGTTCAGGCAACCATTTCATGTTTTCATACTTATGAAAAAACATTCATATATTTAAAGTTTTTTTTTTTTAACTTTCCCTTTTTCCTCACCATCAACATGAAGATCCCACAGTCAACGGAGCCGGCCAACTGTTTTGGAACATTCTAAAACAATGGAATATCATTAAGTTCAATTCTGCTTGTCAATTTACTGCAACAAAATCAAATAACTATTTTAATATATTATAACCATAAATATTATAACCAAAAAATTGGACAAAGGAGCCAAGTTTATTTGTTCCAAAGCAAAAATGACCACTAACTACATTGCAAAAACAACATTTCAAATTCAGAATATAAACAAAACATGCAGAACATCATGCTGAGAACAAACAGCAATGAACAGAGAACTTTGGAACAGTGAACTTCAAACAGTAAACCTTGAACTGCGAACTCTGAACATGATATCTA
>NW_015530084.1:0-624 GCF_001515645.1 Sinocyclocheilus grahami
AAACCTCAATATCCTTCACACACACACACACACACACACACACACGTGTCATCAGCGAGAGCGTCTGCTATTTATCCCTACCTGTGAGGAAGATGGAAATTCTCAAATGGTCCCAAATGGAGCATGTCCTCTCTGCATTGGCTTTAATTAAGCGGCTGACAGTGACTGCGGCTCACAATTACAGACAGGCAGACAGTGCAGCTCGGTGTTCTCCACGCACAAAGAAGCCCAGGACACGTCGCATAATGAATGCATTTTAACAAGATGAAACCAAACCAATTACAACTGCTGTCATATTCTGAAGTGCTCTGCTTAATGAATATAAGAACAATATGTTACCTAAAAGAGATTAAACCGCGGGCCCGCGCTACGCTCGCTTGAACTGCTAGCGAGTAACAATTGCAGAGTGTTTCAAACATTATGAAAGGAGACGGTATGTGTGTGCGGAAGAGAAAGAGAGAAAGAAAGATTCAAAATGAGAAGGATGGAGAAAATGTGAAAAAAGACATCAGCTTTGTTTGGAACAGAATGCATGCATACTGTGCAGTATATACTCAATACTGTCTGCTATTTGTTCATAAATTAATACTTTTATTCAGCAAGGATGCATTAAATTTATCAAAA
>NW_015530085.1:0-624 GCF_001515645.1 Sinocyclocheilus grahami
ACACACACAGAAAGGACAAGATTTGGCTTATCCATCATTAGATATCTGAGATTTGTTTTGGCATTGCTTTGCTACAAGGGGACAAAAATCCTATTTATTCTTCTCATTTCAGCTGACCACGCGAATCTTGGAGGCCCTTCACAATATTTCCCAGCTTTCCCTCGTGGAGGCCAAAATGCGTTTTATTCAAGCATGGCAGTCCCTGCCCGAATTTGGCATCAAGTACTATATTGTCAGGTAATTTTGCTGAACAACAGATTAATTTTGTGCCTAGAACAGACTTCTAAGCCTGAGTAAGGTTTTTGAGCCCAACCATAAAATAGGAGTTTCTTTGAAGCTGTGCACTAACAAAGTGCTTTTTATTATTTATATTTATTAAAAATGTTTAGGTGCACTTGGCTTATTTTCTGAAATATGGGTTATAATAATCCTTGTTATATTCTGGTCATTTTGACCCGGAGAGGATATTCTTTTCCTTGAAAAAGCTAGTTAATGTTATTGCATTGGATTAAAACTTACTGACTTTGCTCACACATGGTATAACATCTCCCCCCCCCAAATAATTTACAATTTGGATAATGCAATTTTTTTGTGAACATCGGCAAAATTATCCACAAATAATGC
>NW_015530086.1:0-624 GCF_001515645.1 Sinocyclocheilus grahami
ATTTATTTCTAATACAAGAAGATTAACCTTGTTGCGCCACTGGGAAGATGGGAGTTCACAAAGATGCTGAAGTTCAAAAGTTCAACTGAGAATCAATTCAAAATAATGAATGTGTACATAAATGCACTGCATGTCATATTTAATCAGTTTCAGATGAGATTAATCTTGAAAAGGCACAATGCCTGCAACAGAAGCAACTTCTGCATCATTTCTTACCACAGTACCTCTTGCGATCTGGGCATGTTTCACACTGAGTTTCAAACCCATTACATGAGGCATTCAGGGTCCGTGGTGTAACACATTGAGCTAGTCGCTCATGCACATTTACCAGGCTGCTAAGGAGAGGTTTCAGCGTCAGAATGAGCACACAAAAACATGACTTAGAATGTTAACCAGATTAGCATGCTAAGTTAACTTATTGCTAACATATCTTATGGTTAACCTGATAGCTGAAGAGCTACACTAGAAAGAATGGCAACCGGTTAGGATGTTAACCAATTGGTATGCTAAGCTAACTACCATAAGTCAACAAACACATCCACGGTCTACTTTGGAGAGGTATTTCTTGGGAATGGTAGCGAATATCAAAAATCTGTTCAGTCATTTCTGTGCGGCTCGGTCCAA
>NW_015530087.1:0-624 GCF_001515645.1 Sinocyclocheilus grahami
ACAACATAATGTTCTTTTTTAGCAACATCATATGACCCCTTTAATTATTATTATTACTTTTTGAAAACTAAATGAATAGAAGCATTCATTTCTTTAAAAAATTCTACTGACCCTGAAGAGTGGTTTGTGTATTGCATTAGGGAAATGGATAGTACAGAGTCTTTATACTACAGAAAACTGTTTTATTTTGTGCAAAATATATCATTTCTTATTTAAGTTCTTTTGATTATGGAATGACCAGAACATTTAATGGTGATTAAAATTGATTTAGCATTTATTTTTATTTTTTTAGTCAGATTAATTTAGATTACATTTTTGATGCATTAAGTATCAAAAACACAGATTATGCTGTGGTTTAATTAAAAAAGAAAAACTGTTGTAATCAGGTAACATTTAGACCTACCTTTATTTATTTTGTTGACGTTTCTCTCCAAAACAACTTGCAAATGAGGAAGAAAAAGCAATTCACCCTTAGGCAACAGTAACATGAGAAGAGCTGCAATACAGAAGTATGAGTCACAGTCAAACACCAGAGTCGGGTTTGGTGCAGATTTAATTAGATTGCTCAGTGCGGGAAGGTTTTTTGATGGATTTATGTATTGCTGTCTTTGTTTTGTAAGACTT
>NW_015530088.1:0-624 GCF_001515645.1 Sinocyclocheilus grahami
CTCCACTTGTTCTTGTCTGTCCATTTGAACTTCTTCCGTCAAAGCTGCTTTCTGTCTCCGCTCCGCTCCTGTTATTGTCATTGGATGCAGCGGGAAAAATCCAGCCAATCCTACTCAGAGAAAACAAGGATAAAAATGTGAGGTATGTACGACTGGTCTCTTGCTGTAATCATCACTAAACATTGTTATTAAAGGAAATAATGAGTGAGAAATCACATTCCTTAGGTTGATGCTCACCTAGAAGTTTGGCCACTGGTTTTGTCGTATGAGCCCCACATGCAATCCAGTACTTGATTCTTTCGTAATTGAAGGCGACAAGTTTTTCATTGTGTATGTTAGGGAGAGGGTCATATGAGCCCAGCTGCTCGATATATTTCCTGTCTCTTGCCCATTTATTATACGCAGCCACAATGCGGTAGAAGGGTCTGTTAGTGGCACCTCCTAGTGCCAGCCTGATGACCACATGCCCACCATGATATTTTTTGAGCAGGAAAGAAGCTAAAACAAAGACAATGCATAAACAATTAAGTTTCACACTGGCAATGTTTAATGTCACAAACATGAAGCTTTAATTCAGAAGCAGTAAGACCTGGAGATCCTGGTGGCTACATTTTGGATGTCTTT
>NW_015530089.1:0-624 GCF_001515645.1 Sinocyclocheilus grahami
ATCCATCTGGTTTTGGATGATAGGGATGGTCTTTAGGAGCTTCTCGGTGTTCATAGTTCTCATTACGCCATCCGCCCTTTGACAACAACAGACAACCAATTCAATGAAGAGCTCTCATTTTTGGCTGAACTATCCATTTAGAAAACAGACTTACCCTCTTTTTACTTTCGTGAAGTCGAAAGCAACTTGTCTGTATGAGACTGCTTTTTCGTTCAGGTAGCGGCTGTACCTCCGAATGAAGGTGGACATGTCATATCCTGCACGCAAAAGAGAACATGTTGTCTTCGGAGTTCACAGTGACCCACGGGTTGTTGAACTTAGTCATACAGCAGACTGTATTCTTGTGTTCTGATTCTAGACATTTAAAACATGAGTCTTGTTTTAAATGTCATATAAAATGAGTCACAATGATTGTGACTCATTTTAAATGCTCAGAGGGAAAAAAAAACATTCCGGTTTCCACAGGGTTAGTACAATGCATGACACGGCAGAGTCCGATAAATCTGACTGGTTCTAGGCCAAGTATGACAGGTCATCAGAAGTTTACTAGTCTATGCTGCTAGTCATATGCTCAAATGCAAAAGATAAAACACATAAAAGTATTACAAATGATCCGGACAACAT
>NW_015530090.1:0-624 GCF_001515645.1 Sinocyclocheilus grahami
CCGATATGGTGGCCGATATATCGTGCATCCCTACTTTTTCTTCATATATAACAATAAAAGAAAATAGTATTTTTTACTGAAATACTATCAAAATGTTGTATCCCACGCTTAACTGTTAACATCATAACTTCAATTTATTAAAATGATGTGCAGTCCTATAATTCAAATGTCTTTGTCATAATGTCTTCAGTATTTCATTATGTTTGTTACCTTAATTTTGAATACCAAGCTACTAATTACTGGGAATTGGATATTTGTAGAAATGTCTGCATTGAATTCTTCTTTACAATAATAAACATTTAGCAGTGTCATGACCTTGAGCCAAAGTCTATAGAAAACTAAATTAAACTGACAAACTTTGCATTAAAGGCAAAACTATATCCCAACATATATTAAAATTGGTCAACATTTAAAAAGGATGTTTAAAAGCAGAAATTTCACTTTTTATGGAATCACCCTTTTACCTGACAGATTTGATGTGTTTGCATTAATCGTGTGAGCCACGCACCAGTTGTTTGGCTTAAAATAACCAGTTTGGGGCTTACCTCATGTCTGCAATAAGAAACACGGGGTTTGAAATAGAAAAGTGCCGTAAACAACCCTGCAGGCTCCAGGAATGCCCCA
>NW_015530091.1:0-624 GCF_001515645.1 Sinocyclocheilus grahami
TTTTTTTTTTTTTACCCTCAAAGATAGAGTGGCCTAAACTAGAGAAAACTGAAATGATTAAATACTACCTTTATTAATGCCTTATTTCTGGTACTTCTCGCATCAAATGCATTCCCATTGCTAAATTCTCAGAAAACTTGGATACAGATACTGTTGTGTTCCTCCTTAGTTTGCACTATTTCTGGCATGTTAGTTGGAAGTGATAATAGTCATTCTTTTTGTTTCCTTGGCTCTCCTCTCTCTGTGGGAATCTGTTTTTCCCTGCACTATTGTTTATTTGTTGGCACGCCAACATGAAACCCCTGATATTATATTAGTCATTCTTTAGGCCAGTTCCTTGGTTTCAGTTCACTTTTCTTAAATGTGATCTCACACTCTTTCTTTTTCTGAAAATCTGACCTTGATCAATTATTATATAAATACTCATGGAAGGAATTGCAGCCAGCTCCTAGTTTAGACTGGTTGTGTGTAGTAATGGGTAATGAGGGCAAAGCCTGCACTGCTGGAAAGCACTGTGACACAGGATGAGTACTGGTTCCACTTTACATCCACACAACTGGATGATTCTCCTGCAGAAGTTCTTGCGGTTTTATCTGTATGTTGTCTTACAGGTTGTGCTGATAT
>NW_015530092.1:0-624 GCF_001515645.1 Sinocyclocheilus grahami
AGGGAATGACATTAAGAGTAACTGGATCTTCTGGTTGTCGTGGGCCATTTTAGAAACAACAACAACAATAGCAATGGTACAAAGCTTGGTGGCGTTTGTGACATTTGCTATATGAACACACACGAAATCGTGGACATGATTATATATAACTAAATGGTCTTTGTGGTCCTTGACCACTATACGAAATGAATAGGAAATACGAAAATGCAGAGGATTTTTTGGGGGTACAATCTACTAATTTGCCACGATGAAGATGTCTGATACTGCCTTAATATATATACAAATGGAAAACCTAATAAAAGCAAAGTAAATATATCGGAAAATACTCTCATGAGCACGAGGGGATACGCTGTCCGGTTTATATATAGAGCTATACAGGCATCTAGTGGTTACACTATGGTACTGCATATAATTTTCTTTATTTCTCCCACCACATGGCACCGATATGCTTAAAGATGATATGAAACACTTGTGTGATGCATTATTTAGAGGTAGATATTGTCTAGTACATTCAGTATAGCACTACATTCATCTCAAAAAACGCTACGCTTAATGTCTTCGGTCTGTTTTGACCGCAGAGGATAAGCGTGACACTTAAAGTCAGAGTAAAGGCAATTCAGAGAA
>NW_015530093.1:0-624 GCF_001515645.1 Sinocyclocheilus grahami
ATATTAAACACTACATAGCTCCTGAGAAATTCATCCTTTTTTCCTTGCTTTTCTGCATTCTTTCTCACTGGAATCTAAGCATTAGTCAGTATTGCATGCATCCATGAAGACGATCCCAGAATGCATTGCAATAACCTCTGTGGGGGAAAAAAAAAAGAAAACCACGATTTCCACAAAATTATTTAGCAGCACAACTGTGTTCAAGAGGTTTCTTGAGCACCAAATCAACATATCTGAATCTGAACACAACTTGCTAGTCTGCTTGGTGAACCAACAGGTCTAGTTGATTAAACTAGTTTTGTTTTTATCCTTCAGGAAAAAAATAACATCATAAATCATCTTTGTTTATAGAAAAAGAACAAGAACAACAATTTTGTTTATGCTACCTACCTTTGTCGAGATAACATATTATTCATGTCTCTTTCTTCTCTTTCTGTCTATCACCTCAGTCGTCTCCACAGAGCCTCCATCTGGTCATAATGAGTCCATATTGAGCTGAACCGTTCTGGGCCGCTCCTGTATGTTATTGAGCGTCTGCAATTCACAGAGTGATAGACGGATACAGAGATGATCAAACATGCAATGCACACTCACTTCTTCCTATTTCTCTGCTGCAAAAGCTCT
>NW_015530094.1:0-624 GCF_001515645.1 Sinocyclocheilus grahami
TTAGGTCACATGTCAGCCGACCAGCCGCCGAGCATACAGTCAATGTGTCCGCCGCTGGAGTTGTTTAAAATCAACTTGACAAAAATTGGGCTGTAATAAATTCTAGAGGCAGGATGCTTATTTGTAGCCACTTGGGTCGGCACTGGGCGTCTCAGAGTGAAAGCTCTGCAAAAACGCTGCAAAAATGTTGTTTCTATATTAATAGTAGTAATTTCAAAATAGAGCAGTTTAATAGGTCATTTAATAAAATAAATAATTAAAGAGTTATACTAAAAATGCTGTGTGAATGTGTGTACGCATGTATATATATATATATATATATACATGCGTACACACATTCACACAGCATTTTTAGTATAACTCTTTAATTATTTATTTTATTAAATGACCTATTAAACTGCTCTATTTTGAAATTACTACTATTAATATAGAAACAACATTTTTGCAGCGTTTTTGCAGAGCTTTCACTCTGAGACGCCCAGTGCCGACCCAAGTGGCTACAAATAAGCATCCTGCCTCTAGAATTTATTACAGCCCAATTTTTGTCAAGTTGATTTTAAACAACTCCAGCGGCGGACACATTGACTGTATGCTCGGCGGCTGGTCGGCTGACATGTGACCTAA
>NW_015530095.1:0-624 GCF_001515645.1 Sinocyclocheilus grahami
ATTTTTATTTCAATATATTTTAGAATACATTTAAAAAATGATAAGATAAAAATAAAATATTTAAAAGATGTAGCAAGCAGATACAGAAATAAAGGCCATTAAACAAGATATTGGCCACAGAGGAATGTATTTGGTTGTGAGTTCTTTGCTATGAGACACTGAGACGTTGATTCAACTGAGTCTAAGACAAAGCCCACCTTTCAAAGCTAAAGCAAAATGGCCCAAAAACGGCAATATTCCAAACAGTCTGTCTAGAGAACCACCCTGCCTTGGGAACGGTGAGCCCTGTGGATATGTAGCACTTGGTTGTGAATTCCCAGCATGTTTAGGGTGGGAGGGTGTTGGCTTTCAGGATGTGCAATAAAAATTGTCTGCGGACTCATTCAGCTCTTGCATGGAGAGCGTTATGCAAACAGCCCTCCAGGAAAATGAGACTACTTCACAGCTATCCTCCAGCCCCCCCCTCTCAGTCACCCTCCTGCTCTCAGCAGCTGATTAGTCCCGCCGTGGACGAGTCCAAGGGATGACCTGAATTACTCCCAGTGTCATTGATAAAAGCCCATTCAGAGAATTAGACCTGGGTGTCGCTATCATGCCAGGCCATCTCTGGTGTTTCAAGGCATT
>NW_015530096.1:0-624 GCF_001515645.1 Sinocyclocheilus grahami
GACTGTTGTATGAACAAATCTTGATGGTGAATGTAAAGTCTGTTTAAAATGCATTTAATAATCTTACAACATTGCGATAATAAGAAGAACAAACAGTATATTGATTTCTATTGAAGCCATTTAAAAAGCCATTTAAACATCATGACAAAGGCATTATCATAATTACAAATTAACTGAAAATATCAAAATAAAAAAACTAAGCTGGATAAACACCTTCAAGTCATAATTTGAATAAACCAAGCATAATAAAGATTAGCTACAACTAAGCTGAATGGTTAAGGATTAATGATAACCCTCTTATTTGTTAACAACTAATTAATACATGATTTTCTGAATCTGAATGAAAGATCAACTCAACTCACCAATCTACCAGTGTTCCAAATACAGATCATTACGATGCGTTTAACTGGACAGACTAACCATACTGCACCATCACATGACAATAATTCATAATCTGAGCTCACTTTTCAGTGTTTGCCTTTTGAGTACTCATTGATTTACACAGTTTTTCGAGCAATCCTGATAGATAGTCTCGTCCTTAATTGTGGGTCATTTAACCCCTGTTTCATTCCCTCAAGAATATTATATTGTGGATTGTTTTCATATTTCCTTGGTAGGTCAATA
>NW_015530097.1:0-624 GCF_001515645.1 Sinocyclocheilus grahami
AAAAATCTTACCAACCCCAAACTTTAAAACAGTGGTGTTAAAATGCATTCAAAACATGCATTATTTTACAACAAAGTTCAAGTTTAAGCTAGCAATCTTCATATACCACTATCATGGACAACAGTTTTTCTCTGGGAATAAGTCTGGTTCTTAAAGTCAAAAAACAATCGGCTTTACTTAGCAGTGGTGGCCTGCTGTGAACTGCGAGGAGGAAAATGAGAAATGTCTGAGCGCAGCACTGACCATCCACAACACTCAATGTTACTCATTCTGATCATGGTTTAGCCTAACAAACTTCCACACTTCAGAGAGAGGCGAAAGTACCCGTTCCTCCCAGGACCCCCCGGGTCTGTGCAAAACAGGCAAAGTGAATAATAATTAAGGAAAAAGAATCATCCAGTGCCTTCAGTCAAATAATGACAGCCACCGTGCTGAAAGGTTGAGAAATTCATGGGTGGGGATGCATTAAAAATCATTACCAAAAAATGTGCACACTAAGATTATTCGCTGCGGGCAGCCGCTGATTGCTTTGTGGAGGGAGTCTGTGCGGCAAGCAAATCAAACTGGAGCTTGAGAGCGAATAAGTTTCCCCTGTGCACAAATCACTAATTACTTATTAATGGC
>NW_015530098.1:0-623 GCF_001515645.1 Sinocyclocheilus grahami
AAAAAAAAAACTAAATGATGCTAAAACTCCATTCATCTAAAAATAGAAAGAGATAGATAAAAAAAATAAATGTAAGATATACCGGTACTTTGCCTACGCAGATAAATTTTGTCATGCAGTCTTTGAGGCAGAAAAGGTCAAAAACCCCAATAAACCCAGTTTTAATAATCAACACCTTTCTATGTATCCAATAATAATATGACAGGTACACAGTCTTCTGAAGCTCGAGGGACACTCCCACGCACTCCCTGCTAACACCGTGGCCCGTTATAGTCTGTTGTCATGGAAACATTCAGACAGGTTGGAGGGGTCGTCACTTTGCCTCCCCATTTCTCAAGATTTTTTATGTTTTGCGGTTTTGTTTTGTCACAGCGCATTACTTAGGCAAGGCTCCTGAGAAGTGCCTTATAAAGGTGTTTTGGTTTCTCTGCATTTCAGTAGATCTGAGGTTCTGAGGTGTGTAGGGATATGTTCTGTTCTTATCCTTTTGCAATGTTTAGGATGTGAAGGGTATAGGGATAATGAGCCTGTGATGAAGCCTGCTTTCATTGATGAATCACACCATGTTTCCAAACGAATGAGTTTCTGCCCAAGCCTTAAATCGATTTGCTCCTGCAAAAATT
>NW_015530099.1:0-623 GCF_001515645.1 Sinocyclocheilus grahami
ACAATTGAGAAATCACTCATTTCTAAATGTGCAATTTACATGCAGGGATTGGGAGGAAAAAATATAGAACTTTTTCAAATTATAGCCTATAAACTATACTAATGTTCAAAATAAAACAGAAATCGAAAGCCACAGAATTTACTTTTTAAAATTTTTCCAAAAAACAAAAAAAGAAGAAGAGAGAGAAAGACAGCAAAGACAGAGAGACTGCACGATAACAAATCAAAAGCGAATAAATAATTTTGCTACTTACCGCAACTTTGCTCCCAGTTATCTGCATGCAGCGGTCAGCGGAGGGTAGTTAATGTGCAAAAAGACACAAACAGCACAATCATTAGTAGGCCAGAATCTCTCTGGTACTATGCAGCTGAAGTAATAGAGCTTACACTTAAATGACTGGCACACTGGCCCTCTCTGCTACGCTGCCTACTCAGCTGAGAATTACACACAACTTAACAGGGTGAAGAGAGAGGGTTCAGACGGACACTAAAGACAATGTCTGCCATTTTGATGACTGCTTGGGACATAAGGATCATGATGAATTGATCTCTGATCCAGTTTTTAAAAGTGGCTCTCTGGTCGCTCATTGGTTTTACATAATGACTGCAGAGAAATAAAAAAGA
>NW_015530100.1:0-623 GCF_001515645.1 Sinocyclocheilus grahami
ATCAATCAATCAATCAATATATACAATATATATATATATATATATTATTTTAGTATATTATTTCAGTCCTGTCACAGTTATTTTGGAACTTATATACTTAATTTGCATTTGGATGTTTTTATATGTTTAATACATATTCAAAATAATTTAGGGGTGGGAAAAACAGTGTAAAAATGGTTCCAAAAGGCCTTAAAGAGAATTATGACAGAAGCAGAAATAGATATCTGACTGATGAACAAGGACTAATATAAAATGTAGGTAGAGGCATGCTTTCTAATGTTGCTTTTTAACAACTTTCAATAAAATAGGTGCTTAATAGGTGCTTACAAGACAATAAATACAAATTCAGACAGTTCAGACCATTACTATTACTTACTATTTTACTTTATTCACATCGTATTCTTGATAGATTATATTTTATAACTTGTCAATAAAAATAGGTGCTTAGAAAATGTTGTCCACCTCAGAAGGTCAATAAAAATATTAATTTATATGACATTAGCAACCCTGCTACCAAAATTTGTAACATTTCCAAGTAAATACTTATTTGTGTGATTTTATTTAAAATTTCAAGCAAGACAATAAATACAAATTCAGACAGTTCAGACCATTATTCTACTGTA
>NW_015530101.1:0-623 GCF_001515645.1 Sinocyclocheilus grahami
CTCTCTCTCTCTCTCTAGCCGATGCTTCCATCAGAAGAAAGTCAGCCTCACAGATGCACTGGTTAACAATGCCATCTTGCACATGCACACACACACACACACACACATCCCGCCCATCAGAAGCGGGGGGAGGGTTCAGAACGGCGGCCTGACGAATGAGGGGAGCAGGTCCCCTGTGATTGGCGCGCTCTGAACATTGATGCCAGTTTCCATCTGTCATGATAGCCCCAGTGCTGAACCTTCAATCTGTCAGCCACTGCAGCAGCCCAGCGCTCACACTGATCTGGCCTGCTAAACACAGCTGACAACAGGCATTATCACAGCCAGCCAGAGAGAGAGAGAGCGAGAGAGGGAGGGAGAGATGTGTTAATTGTGGGCGGAGATGTATACTGTCACCTCTCATCGGATTGAACAGCACGTCCTCTGATTTTTTTCGACCCCTCGATGGGTTTCCAAGCAGCTGTTTTGATAAACAGATGGAAATGTTTAGGTTCTTGGCCTTGTTATTTGGGAACAGAGAGCCTCTAATGTTGGAGTAGGTTAGAATGTAAATAAACCGAAGACCCCCATAAACCCAAGAAGACTAAGAAATTTAGAGCAATAGAGTCTGTCTACATTTGGGG
>NW_015530102.1:0-623 GCF_001515645.1 Sinocyclocheilus grahami
TGAAGAAACAAACTCATCTACATCTTGGATGGCCTGAGGGCAAATTTTCATTTTAGGGTGAACTATTCCTTTAATTTAGTCAATAAGATATAAACAGATTCAACAGCTCTACTCCACTTTACAATAGCAGTTCCAGCGGCAGTGATAATTACAGCTCACATGTCATGCAAGACCTTAAAAAACCTCAGCGTAATACACTGTACCACCAAAAATATGTGCTGTATTTACTTGTGGCTGTGTGTAGGCTGGTTTGGGTGTGATGTGTCTGCCAAAAACAGCTTTTGGCAGATTCTGATGAACATGAGGAACCGGCAAGAGTGCAGGAATTATACATAGAACAAGGAAATGATACAGATAAAATACTGCCCAGAGACATACAGACAGAACGGAAGTAGATTTAGGAGGGGTCTCTTATCTAGCACACCTGATTCATCTCATCAGCTCATTAGCAGACACATCAATTTTCAGAAAAGTGTGTGTTAGATAAGTAAGACGCCAAAATTGTGCTGCAGGAGTGTTTAGAATAGCACACTACTAAACTACTAGTACAGTTTATGCAACATATAGTACATGAATTGACCTACTATATTTGCTGCTATATAAAGTGTGCTGGTTACCGCAAT
>NW_015530103.1:0-623 GCF_001515645.1 Sinocyclocheilus grahami
ACGAGTCAGATACAACACAAACTAAAACATTATACAGAATTGAACGTGTATCTCTGACAAGAAACCCCTTTATTTAGACCTTGACTGAATATGATATATGATTATTAAAACTGCTTAGAAATATGTGCAAATTGGGTGCTTTTCAAACATTGGGAGAATTTTAAACGTGATTGTAAGTGTCTTCGAGTCTTCGAAACATAGAAGTACATTTACTGTATTAAACACAATAAAATAAGACCTTTGTTTTAGTGCATTTTAATGAATAAAAATGAGGAACAATGCAATGCTGCAAATAGAAGCATTTTGGGTTTCCCAAAGAAACTTTCAGTTACAGGTCATTTTTGTCTGGTGTGCCCTCTGCTGGTTTTAAAATTACAACACTTTTCAGTTACAGCGCATCCAAATCATGTGAAAATAGACTTTACAATCTCTGGAATACTTCAGATAGTGGTCAGATATTTAGTGTAACTGTATAACCGACACTTGACACAAACTACTGATTTCCTACATCATCGTGGCACGTTTCATGTCTCATTCTTCTGATATGATTAATTCATTAAAACTCAAACAAATAGTTCATGTCCATTTATTTATTTATTTGTCAGGAGCCCATGGAATAAGCA
>NW_015530104.1:0-623 GCF_001515645.1 Sinocyclocheilus grahami
CCCAGCAGATCCCGAGGAACGTCCAAGTCTTCTGCGCTCATCTTCGCTGCCGGACCTGATGGAGAACTCCAGGAGAATCCTCACGAGCTGCGCTTACACGCTCAACTAGTTGCAGAGACACGCGACTAGTTCCAGAGACACGCGACTAGTTCCAGAGACACGCGACTAGTTACAGAGCCGTGTCTGAAAGCAGCAGCGCGAGCGGAACAGATCCCACCCTCACCTCATACCTGTCTGTCTGACTCACTGTCTGTCTCTCTGCTGCACTGCAATACTATCCACTTTACAGCACTGACAATACTGCTCATCTTAGCCTACAATACTTCCAAACCGTTTTACACACAACCAGCTGAAAAAAGATCAAGACAAACTTGATGTTGACTCCAGAAGCCACACAGTTTACAATAAATGTAATATCTTTAAGTCAGAAGGTAGTAGTTTTAAAGGTGTGATAGATAGATGGTGTTTTTTTACCTCTAAAAGTACCACATTTTATATTGTAAAATATGCGTACTTTTTATGTTTAATAGTTCTTTTACTTCAGTGAAACAAAAACATTCCAGTAAGCTCAGACAGCTAAAACCTGCGACTCTGGTGACATCTGGTGACATATGATGGCATAA
>NW_015530105.1:0-623 GCF_001515645.1 Sinocyclocheilus grahami
GCAGCAGAGGTTGACACAGATGTGTGAAGCAGGCAGGGAGCCAGCTGCAAAAAAGGTGAAAAACAGACCTAAATGTCACTTATTTCCTGGCACTGTTAAGGTCCCATATGCTCACCGTATAAGATGGACCATCGGTGGTAGGAAATAATAAGCTGGTTCTGGTGCAAAAAACCTGTTGGGTGCACCTGATTGAAACAACTGTGGGTCAGGACAAGCAGGGTTGTGGTCTTATCTGGCGTCTTTTTGCTAGGAAAAAAACAAATATATATTTTCTTGTCAAAAGTGAGCCATGGCGGATGATAAGGTAAATTGTAGAGAATACCAATCAGGTTTTGGGAAATCTGAAAACTTTTTTTAATTCAGTGGTCTGAACAAATTGATGATTCAAATTGTTCTGACTTCAAACTGTTAAATTCTTGATTCTGATCGGGTGATTAAAAAACGGCTAGGAAGTAGTTCAAGGTCAGAAGCGGTTTCCCCCAAATAGAAAAAAATATTAGAGATAAAGTTTAAAATAAGAAATAGTCACAAACACAAGACATCAACATCAAGAACATCCAGTCATAATTGGAAGATATACGTTCACAATCATAAATATAAAGCTACATTCTGAGATATGAATT
>NW_015530106.1:0-623 GCF_001515645.1 Sinocyclocheilus grahami
GCACGCACGCACACACACACACACACAGACACACACACACACACAGACATAAAGAGAGAGCAGCTATGCAAACAGAGCTCAACGCTCTAGGTGCATCTTCTAAATGATCGTTTTGTCTGGTCACGATGGCCGAGATTTCCATCCAACTTTCTGTTTGAACAAACCTCTGCTAAATGAGTGTTTGTGGGCCAAGGAACAGTCAGAGTTTGGTCACACACCACGTTCACATCTGCGTTTTCACTCCTGTCAGATTTCAGTCCATAAACACTAAGGAATATATAGAGAGAATGGCAGATGGGTTTAAAGAGTGACATCTGGAAAAAAAATGAAGGCGAGCAGGAGAAGGAATGGTTAAAGTGGGCTGATACGATGGTGTTGACAGCCACGCAGGAGGAGCAGCTCAACTGTCTAAGCTGTAACAAAATAATAGTGCTGGGATGAATGATTCACTTGAACAAACAGGTTTGTTTGGTTGGTTAAGGAGCTAGTTCAAAACACTGATTTAATTAAGCAAGTGAGTCTGTTCATATGGTTCATTTAAAGCAACCAGTTCAACTCACTGATTCATGTGAGCAAATTGCTATGATGCGATTTCAAGTTTTCCTTTCTCTTTGGAGTGTTAC
>NW_015530107.1:0-623 GCF_001515645.1 Sinocyclocheilus grahami
ATCTGTTAATGATTTAAGTGAAATATATTTATATGTTTTTGTGCCGTGCTCCGCTGCTGCGCTTCTCTGACAGTGACCTGTTTCAATGGCAAACACTTTAGCAGTTCACTGACGACTTCTCACCAGATTTTGTCATGCAATTAATCGTTCATTCTCGAAATTAAAAGTGATCTAGACATTTCTCCGGAGCACAATGTTACAAGAAAGAAGACTCTTCTAAGTATTGAGAATGCCCGCGCTCGCAACATCACTGCGGTCAAAAATGACTGAGAAAAAAGACTTTGCGCACCAAAACGCTCGGAGAGCGCAAAGGATTCAGTAGAGTTTTTGCTTGTTTGTGGTTGTCAGTTCATAAGTTAATTGCAAAAGTTGGTATATTTACAGAAAGGTATTTTTTCTCTAAATGTAGCATATATAGTTAAGTTATTCCTTTAATTAGTTTTTCTCCTAGTTTATAATTTTTTTATCAATTTTTTTTACTGGTCATTTTCTTACTGAAAGACATGAAGTTTGCTTGTATATATTTTTTAAACAGTTAGCTAATCTTGGACAGTGTTTGAACTGAAACGTGCTGGGTAGCGTTTCCCAAAAGCTTCGTAAGCCTAAGAAGTTCGTAAAAACAA
>NW_015530108.1:0-623 GCF_001515645.1 Sinocyclocheilus grahami
AAGGGAAAGTGTCCATATGAAAATTATTTCCAGGTTTTCACAAAGCGATCTTCGTGTTCCGGAAGCTGGAATTATCCCTGAAAAACCAGAAGCACACGAGGATCAGAGACGCTCCAGAGCTGCTCAAATTAACTTCACTAAACATTACTTAAACCCATTCCTTCAACAAAACAACTTGAACATGTACAGTAAACCTCAACCAAGTCACTCAATGTTCAAAACATGCTAGTAAGCAAGAAAAAATAACTTCCGATTCATTCTGATAAATATTTGCTCTATATTATCTATTCATGATATTTTCACTTGTCGTAACTAATGTATATTGGAATAAAAGCAGTAGGAACATAGTTATAACATTAGAAAGCTGATATCTGAGTGTTGATTATTATATCTGAAAACAGAGCAGTGGAATTTAATAGTTGTTCATTTTAAGCTTTAATATTACAGTAATGTATCAAGAGATAATGGTGACTTTTATTCAGTGGTGGGTTCCCTGTACAGCTGAGAAGTTCAGAAGAGCTGAACTGAATCCATACGCACTGAGATCAGAACTGAGAGTCTGTGAGCGGAATCAAACCTACTTGAGACTGTCGTTGTGTGTCTTGTACTCCATGATGGTGTTT
>NW_015530109.1:0-623 GCF_001515645.1 Sinocyclocheilus grahami
TACGGTGAGTGCAGAATGCATCGAGAAACACGTAATCCTGCATGCGCTTTATCTGGAGGGATGTTACCACAGCAAACCTCATGTCCCGTTGCATTTCTTCTGAATGATATTGACCAGAAGCATCTGCTAATGCCACGTATGGGCCCAATAAAAATAAAAGTGCCATTAAACTGTCTTCACTCTTATGTAACAGTGTCAATTAGTTTTTGAGAAGCCTATAAAATTACACACAGCGCTCCCGAGAAAGCGAGCGTGGATCTGCTGCGTACACATGCGCACGATTACACATTGATGAGAGCGTTTTTGTCCTGCTGCGAGTTGACGCAAATGAGTAGTTTATGTGCTCTTTTATATAACGGTTTATAGCCAGTTACAGCTTTGAAAAGCAGTTGAGAGTCTGGTGGGTAATCATATTTCTAGAGCGTACAGTAAACTGCGTCCTTGAGGACTGAACAAACTCTTTGTACTAAAAGCTTCTGTTCAATGAGTTTAACATATTTGTTTATTGGCTGTGCTTGCTAAAACTATTACTGTCACTATTAGAGATCGATTGATACTGCTTTTTCATAGCCAACACCAAATTTTTATATATACTGTGTGTATATATATATATATATATATAT
>NW_015530110.1:0-623 GCF_001515645.1 Sinocyclocheilus grahami
TATAGCCGTGTTCATCATCAGGCATAATGGATACACTGGTCCTGCTGACTCCATGTGCTGTTGGATCAGGGCATAATAATTAGATAGCTGATGGTGGTTAATTCTACTCATGTCCAGAGAGTTCATCCCACCAGGGGCAGGCAGCTGGCCCTGTTAGCCTTCCTCCAGCATGAACAAAGCAAGGGAAGCATGTGAACCGCAGCAGCCATGTCTTTCTATGCCCATCTCTTTTGTCTTTCACTCCATCTCTGCCTGGGCCAATGTGATCTGAGTGGTGTGAAGGGAATTATGTCACCACTGTCATAACCGAGACTATTCACGACCCTGGAACAAATTTAAGCACATTTCACCGATGGGAACACTGAACTCTGACATAGATTACTGAGCAATGGTGTCATTTAGGTTTAATAGGGGGTTTTGTTGATGGACACAGCAAAACATCCAAATCGATGTCTGGTCTTTCTCCCGCTACTAGTTTTATTACAACAGCCTGCATGAAGAATTGATAAATTAATAATATATATATATATATATATATATATACACATACAGTATATACACATATACAGGTACATCTCAAAAAAATTGAATATCATGAAAAAGGTAAATATTTTTTGTCACTC
>NW_015530111.1:0-623 GCF_001515645.1 Sinocyclocheilus grahami
CTGGTCACTTTTAATACTCTTCGAATGATTTACTTGTAATGCATGTGTTTGAAAATAAATATTTACTTGAAATAATCATCAACTTATTAATTATTCTTATTATGTCATGGTGGTGGTGATGCTATTAATTATTAGTAGCAGAGGTAATGAATTATTATTGTTATATATTATATAATAATATTGGTTTTATCAATAATGTTTTACTAGTAACAATACTAGTGTAAATATGAACAAGGGCATATGTTATCAAAGAAATCTACTTTATACCCTTACTGTCATATTAACTAAACTTTTCAAAATGCAAGAATTATAATTTGTTAATTGTTAAAAGCTCTAATTACTTGTTGCATTTATATATATAAGCCTTAGACATGCACCGTTGATTAACTATAACACTTTTGTGGTTGTCTGTTGTTATGTCATGCAAGGTGGTTTAGGTATTAATTAGATGATGATTAGTAATAGCATTCATGTTCAGAATTATTGGGAGAGTTGCATAAAGCCAGTATTTCTCCAACATTCTCCCTCAAAGTATTAATGAGGCCTGGTAAACTCTGACTATAAAGGAGCCGATTCTTTGCAACATTTTCTGCTGCCTTCATCACATCTTCCATGGCCTTTAT
>NW_015530112.1:0-623 GCF_001515645.1 Sinocyclocheilus grahami
AAAAATATTAAAAAATTATTTTTTTTACACGGCACCCCTGCTCTCAACAAATGACACCCCGGTTGGGAAACACTGTGCTAATACATACGTTGACAGACAGGAAGAAAAGTCAATTAAAACGCTCGGACCGAGCGTTTTGATTGGATGTACATTTTTTGGTCCTACGCCTTCCACAGAATATATAAACACAGATAAATACATTTAGACCACTTAACTTAATGATTGCTATTGGGATGAGAAGAGACTTTCAACCAGTATAACAAAAAATGTTTCTGAACACAATCACCTATTGCACCTTTAAGGCCAATTCACACTGATCCAAGAAACGCCAACAAACACCAACATTATAACTGACATTGATTCAACAAACGCCAACAGGCATTTCATACTGATCCAACAAACGTGTTTTTTATTTAACTTTTTTGTTTCTGGGATACCACATCATCTAATGCCATATTAAAGGATCTTACACGTGACATACACGTGACATCTATTTCAATTCCATTATATATTTACTAATCTTTACTATTATTAGTTTATAAATATTAATTAAATCTTTATTATATTAATTCCTTTTATCATTATTATTCTTATTTTTCATGACTGTTGTTAAATATTACGTT
>NW_015530113.1:0-622 GCF_001515645.1 Sinocyclocheilus grahami
CTGTGAGCTGTCAGCGGACACTTTACCTAGCTCCAGAAATACTTTCAAACATGACTCACCCTTGTGAGCACCACGCAAGTCCAAAATCTGAACTCTGATTTGATTAAAAAATCAAATCAAGCCAATATTTCATCTCCACTCCATCAAATAATGCCAAAGTCATTGTAGCCATCGATATTTCATTTGTTTTCAGCAGCATCCCTCAAGTGGTTTTCCCCACACAGATGCCTATTACTGTGCTGTTTAATTGAATCACTCTCTACCTCTGGTGGTGAATTAACAGTGGGTGGACCACCTATGCACACCTATTCTCAGTATCCCCATTGGTCCCAACTTTTCCATCTAAAGCGATCACACAGTTTCTTGTCATTCTTTATTGGATTTTTTAAATCCCCTACATGCAATTAGTACTGGAGGTGACCAGAACAGTAGGTGGTTTACAGGAAGAGGGGCTCATCCGTTAGTGGTTTCATCTCATACTTGATCCTAGCGGGCGTCTAGGCTGATCTAGTATCATCTTCTTGATCTCAGCACTATCCCAAGTGAAATCCCGAGGCAAGATTTGGATCACCCAAAAACACTCAAATTTATTCCTCAAGTATTCAAATAATTCATATATATA
>NW_015530114.1:0-622 GCF_001515645.1 Sinocyclocheilus grahami
ATCAAATAAATAATATTTAATATAATACAATTATAAAACATTTAAAATAAAAATATTAAAATTAAAAAATTAAACCATAACAATTTGCATATAAATTAAAATATATAATTAATATAAAATATAATTATACGAAATTAAGAATAAAACAAAAATATAAAATAAACAATATAATATAATAAAATAAAAACCTAACAAAATATTCACTTGGTTCAAAACACTGACTATGAATAACAGTAAGAGTACTAGATGTTTGACTTAGCAAACACCACCAATCAATATTATAAAATATATTAGGTAAGTTAACTGCATTGGGAATTCTGATCCATGTTTTAAAAGGTCTAGTCTTCTGATATAACAAAAGTGATTAACTGAAATCCCAAAATAACCTTTACGAGAGTAGATTACAGCTATAATAACATTTTCAACAGCCAAATCCTCATTCAGATGGACTTCAGTCTCCTAATGCACTGCTGAGGCTATAATGGAAGTCCTAGTTTTGCTCTTAGAGTCAGTGTCCGAAGGAATCGGGTTACCGTGATGCAGATGCCCTTGGTACAATATTAGAGTCATCCACCCTCTCATGTGTGGAGCTGCAAGCACACAACACTTTTATAAATGTCAT
>NW_015530115.1:0-622 GCF_001515645.1 Sinocyclocheilus grahami
TATATATATATATATATATATATGTAAAGCTGAAAGAAAATGCTGATTTTTTCCCAATAACATAACTGTTAACATTGTGTGCTACTGTTTTTTGTTTCATTTGTAAGTAGTAGCTAGATTAATACATGTAAATGATGTTTATTCAGTGAATTTTGACATCAACAAAAACATTAGAAAACCACTGCTTTAGTCACAGAAGAACTAACTATCTGTCCTTATTAACACTTAGTTCCGAAGTAAAAAAAAAAATTGCTCACAATTAAACAAACCATTTTTTGGTGAACAGGTAGGGCAGGTTCATGGTGGTATAATGGGAGTCCTCCAGCGTGCCATGGAGCGGTCTTGCCCTCATATCTGGTTTGAGAGAGCGGAGATGAGAGACCGCTACCTAGTGACACAACGGTAAAACAACAATAATGATGTTCTTTTATTGTTAATCAAGCAAATCACTACAGTACAAAACAAAAAAAGCATGAGTTTCAACATTTTTGCATTTATTTAAATGAATCTTTCTGCAGTATAAAGCTGCATGAAAATGCATGCATATATTTCTCTGCATATTTTCTTAGACAAAATGCCTCCCTGTTGCATGCTGGGTCATGTCTGTCTGAGTCAGCTGCTA
>NW_015530116.1:0-622 GCF_001515645.1 Sinocyclocheilus grahami
AAAAAACGAAACAGTAATGCCAATTTGGACATAGTGCTAAGTACCGTTTATGATTTTTAATCGACACCAATTACGATAACTACAACGTTTTAATAACCGCTCTAATTTTAGATTCGGACGATCTACAGAATCAGGTCGATCGAATCATTCAAAAGAACCGATTCACTAGAGCGACTCGCTAGCGAATCGAACATCAGCATTGGCACAACTGTGTAGCGCAGACTGTGTCCAGTGCTTGAGCGCTGCTTCGTCGCTTCAGTGACTGCTCCTCCGCGTCTCAATGTAAATCAGTGATCCCGGCGACCCTTTTGGTCGCCCTTTTTATTATCCGGACTCTATTGTGTAACTCCCTAGTCTCGTCGAAACATCTGATTTTTATCAGCGAGAAAACTTCCGAGCAGCTGCGGGCAACTTTCCGTCGCGCGCCGAGCTGAAGAGATGCATTAGCTCGCTCGGCTAGCAGCAGCTTTCTTCGGCTCTCCAGCATCTAGCGCTGCGTTGTGATGTTTTTCCGTGTCTCCAGTCGTGAACTAACCCTCACGGATTAGCTGGATGGTTTTTATCCCTCGTAAATGAAAGGAAAATAACGGAAAGGTTCGGTATAAGGTGAGTACAAGACATT
>NW_015530117.1:0-622 GCF_001515645.1 Sinocyclocheilus grahami
AGAGAGAGAGAGAGAGAGAGATTGTATGCACAGGAAAATATACTGCCATTATAATTAAAATATATCCCATCATTTAGCAGGTTTTTATTTATTCAGCCACTCCCCGTACAGGAATGAAAAACAGTGAATATTTTAGTGCATTTTACTCAAATGACGTACAACTTTGAGGGAAAAATAATGAATGATGGTAGCAGGCTGAATTATGCATCAGCTGCTACATTCAGATTTACTTTATGTTGTGTGTAATATAACTATTCCTGGTCCGCCAGTATCTCTCTCTTTTCTCTTGGCCATGAACACTTCTGTTGCATAAAAAATGCAGGCGAAACAAATGACTGAATTATGAAAATGCTCTCAACTGAAACAAAAACGCGCAGGCACCAAGTCAAAGCACACAATGGCCATGCTAAAACTTTTATGTGGCCTCTTCACAGCCTCAATGATCTAATCCACTAAACTACGTGTTGGCTGCAACATTAGCAACCCTGAGCACCTCAAACATCTCCAGATGATAAAGGTTGAGATATCAAGCCATACCACGGCTTTATTACAGAGAGAACCATTCAAAGACACTGGTTCTGGGGGCTTTACTCAAGTTAAAACACTTTCATCATCCTCATGA
>NW_015530118.1:0-622 GCF_001515645.1 Sinocyclocheilus grahami
GACGGACGGAAGCAGATAAAGACATCTGGAGCTACAGATGCTGCTCGAGTATTCAGACTAAATATATCACAGTACATTTGCACGTTTACACTGCAAGTGATTTTTTTGAAGATTAATGGAGCAAGAAAATACTCAGTCTTTCTTCTTTAAAATGTCACATTTAATTCAATGCAATTTGTAATTATTAGTGAAATTTAGTAGCAATTTCTGAGTCAAAATTGCTTCCTCACCAGCGTATTTTATATTAATGAATTAATGCATATTTTTAAAATTGGTTTTATTTTTATTCATTACTTAGAACCTTATTTTTAAAACTATTTTTAGTGTTATTTGTTATGGTTATATTGTACATTTACTTTCTTGTCATTACTTGTTTTGTGTATACTGCTTAATCAGTGTTGTATGTAAACAATCATCCCAATATAGTACTTTAAATTTAATTGTAATAAATTGAAAAATGTCTGTGAATGGGTATCTATCATGACCCAAGACAGGAAACATATATATATATATATATATATATTTTTTTTTTTATTATAAATAAATATTTATATAATTTTTATGCATATATTAATAATAAAATATTTATATAAGCATACATTTATATATTTTATAATATATT
>NW_015530119.1:0-238 GCF_001515645.1 Sinocyclocheilus grahami
CACACACACACACACACACACACAGAGCGTCGCAAGTTCTGAGCGCTGCGTTGCCAGGGTCTTTCAGCACGCTGGCATTAGTATTCACAGACAGCGCTTCCCTTCAGTGCCTGAATTAATTTTCCACCATGCATATGTGTGTGTGTGTGTGTATCGCATCACTGAAAACGCGTGCGAGAGAGAGAGCGAGAGACAGTGTGTGGTGATCTCCCTGAGTCTCAAGCCTCTTTTCCTGTTA
>NW_015530119.1:19764-20386 GCF_001515645.1 Sinocyclocheilus grahami
GACAGAGGCCAATTACTGCAGCAGCCGCGTGACCTTTAGCATGCAAATGAGCCGCGCAGCGCACGCGCTTATGTGTGTGTGGCCGGTAACGGCAACGGAAGAGCAGAGCCTTAATGACGCGCAGATCGTTAGAGGCTCGTTAAGGAGCACGAGACAGAGGATATTAAAGAGCAGTTAAGAGCAAAACGCACATCCACACCTTTCTACAGGATTGGCACACACATTTCACCAGTCTAACGCACTCCTATAATGCCTGCATATACATTTTTTCTAACTCACACATAAACACGTGAGTAATGCAAAGAAATATTTGATCTATCTAACAGACATTTACACACATAGCCTATCTGACAAACAACAACACATATAATTCATGTGTCTAACACACATTTATACAACCGGTCTTCTATGGATATAAACACTAAAACGGTCTGACACACAAACACATTCATCCTACTAGCACACATAGACGCTTTACCTGTCTAACATGCACCTCACAATTTACTTATCCAACATACACAAACTTCCCTGTCTATCACACAGGCGTTACCTGTCTAACGCGCACATACCCACAATTCACCTGTCCAACATGCGTGCGCACACACACACACACACACACACA
>NW_015530120.1:0-622 GCF_001515645.1 Sinocyclocheilus grahami
GGTCTTGTGTTTATAGTGCTTTTATTGTTTATCCGTTTGGTTAAAATGTGAATGAGCCTCTCCATCTAATTTTGGTTTTATTGCTTGATTTATTGGAAAAACATCTTCTCCATACGTCAATAAACGCACTTCACTCACAGACTTCACTCGTCAACCTATTAAGTGTGTAAATATTTATCCTAAATTCTGCACAGATTTGTGACTTTGGCCTGGCAAGAGTGGAGGAGCTGGACGAGTCACGTCACATGACCCAGGAGGTGGTGACGCAGTACTACAGAGCACCAGAGATCCTGATGGGGAGCAGGCACTATTCCAATGCCATCGACATCTGGTCTGTGGGCTGCATCTTTGCCGAGCTGCTTGGCCGACGCATCCTCTTCCAGGCCCAGAGTCCCATCCAACAGGTATTCACCTACGCTCATGTTCAGCGCTCGATCTGTAGGCAGAATCTGGCCTATTCACACAACTCATTGTGATTTATACAAGTAGAACATGTTCCTGTGTCAACATTCTTATCAGCCAATCAGAACCTTCGGATTTTTGGTGTAGCTGTAGAACAGCTAAGGAGTAATAATTCCTTATAATAATTCCTTACATTTATATAGCGCTTTTCTGGGCACTC
>NW_015530121.1:0-622 GCF_001515645.1 Sinocyclocheilus grahami
ATAATTTTGCATATTTCAGTACATGGTGATACATTTCAGCATTTGATTTTAAGGACACGTTTGTTTACTTTTGCATGATAAACTACATCCATTTTGGCTTGCCACCTTCAGTCCAGTGTAAAATCTGGATCTGGATGCAAAAACAATTGCGAAGAACCTCTGATTTAGTGCTAAAAGACACATTGCTGAGTGCAAGAAAGATCTATGCCTCCTTTCTTTCTTCCATCTTATTACAAAGCCATTAAGTGATTAATAAACATCCACCATAATGGGACAAGCCAATTCCAGTAAACAACTGTTATCTGAAATCCTGATCAACAGCTGCTCTGTTCCAGCATGCACATCTTTAAACAACCCATGCAGAGTCACTGAAGCACTGCGGGTCAGAAGATACTTCAACCATCAGTAGTAAAAGAAAGAAAGACGCTACTTACAGGAATTCCTCTTGCTGCTGCTGGCGGATCCTGGGGAAGACATCCCAGAGCCGCTGCTGAGTCTTACCAGGAGTCTTGCAGTGGGAGTGCCGGAGTGTTGATGTTCGTTTACAGCACAGGCCACCCACCGCACATCCCGAACGTCTAGACGAGCAGCACTGGAGGGTTAGAGACACACACACACACAC
>NW_015530122.1:0-622 GCF_001515645.1 Sinocyclocheilus grahami
T
Source organism: Sinocyclocheilus grahami (assembly GCF_001515645.1). Taxonomy (NCBI): domain Eukaryota; kingdom Metazoa; phylum Chordata; class Actinopteri; order Cypriniformes; family Cyprinidae; genus Sinocyclocheilus; species Sinocyclocheilus grahami. The sequence goes on from NW_015530122.1 coordinate 2, forward strand.
ACAGCAGTTACATTAATTTCTTGGAAATGTATTTCCAATTTCACATAAATTCAAATTTAAGGCTTTCTTAACTAAATTCTTAATGGCCCACAACTCTGACTTATTTAATTTAGACCAAAGAAAACTTAGCTTTTTTATTGTATGTACAGACTGCCAGACCCAGAGAGTGTTATATAATTAGGCTTACTATGAATCGTGAATGTCTATCCAGTAATATGTTTATGACACTTAATAAGGATTAGACACAAATCGCTGGGTCAGCTTTGAGGCATGAACATGCTTCTGTATGCAGCATAGCCATTTTAGATTTTCTCTACATGTTTATTATGGAATCTACATGTAAACATGTCACATTTAACCATTTCTTTGGATGGAGCCACATGGGTAAGTCAGTTTTTGTCTGACAGAATTATCATCAATAAATAAAAGTACAGAGCCGTGGATATATCAACAGGCTTAAAATGTAGGTCAGCTAACATGGCGACGGCGCAGTTATTAATTATTGTGTGTTAGCTTGACTGCCCTACTGTTATTTTGATAAATTTCTTGACATGTTGGTATGTACAATATAAATATAGGGTAAAATAGGGACAAACCCAGCAATTGGGTTGTTTTGACCCA
>NW_015530123.1:0-622 GCF_001515645.1 Sinocyclocheilus grahami
TATATATATATATGATTGAGATTAATTGGAATACACAATGTAAAAACATGATTTTTGAAAATTGATCTGTTCTCGGAAATGAACTCTTCATATATATATGAAGAGTTCATTTCCAAGAACAGATCAATTTTCAAAAATCATGTTTTTACATTGTGTTTTCCAATTAATCTCAATCAAACTGCAGTTGGGTTATTTTGATTAGGTAAAACTAAATAAAAATACAGCTAACTAACACAATAAAAACACAATAAAAACATGATAACATAATAAAAAAAACATGATTTAAAAAAAAACCACAAAAAAAAAACGAGTTATCTGATTTTGCAAATAAACACTTCCAGTTCTTGAGTGGCCTTAGGAAGTAGGCTACATGTTGTTGTGCTTTGACACATGGTATTTTTGTCCATTCCGAAAACATCAGGCTCATTGTAATTACATCTAGTCACACCATCGATCTCCTTCACACACACTCACACAGCTGGCGGATTTGTGTTTGTGATATTGAGTTTCTAATTGTGAAGATATTTCTGGGCCCAGCATGACGCAGAGTTTTGTATGCGCTGTGTTGCATGTGAGTGTTCAGTCAATGTCATGAGAGTGCATTCACTCGTGAAATGAAGCA
>NW_015530124.1:0-622 GCF_001515645.1 Sinocyclocheilus grahami
ATGGAAAAAGTCAAATGAGTCATGAATGACATGAGGTTGATTAAATGATGGCAGACATATACTTTTTAGGTGAATTATCTCTTTAATTTAAAGTCATTCACAGTGTTGATTATGTTATATCACCAGAGATTGATCATCATGAATATATTGTGACTATTGGTAATATCACCCAGCCCTAGGTGTGAGCAAAAGAGTTCAGGAGAGATCGAGCTCAACACTGACAACAACACAAACGGTTCTTCTATTTACTGCTCAGCAAACAAGCATACAACTGTGCAAACAGACATGCTTTAATGGGTGTTTGGATAAGTGCTGGAAGGCAAACGAGGGAGACTGGCGGCGCTCCACTCAAGGCGGCTGCGGAAAGATGGAGGTGAAATGCGTGGGAGTGAAGGGAGGCGGTCCAATCTAAAGCCTGTCTGTTTGAGACGACAGCTCGCGCTCAGCGACACAGTGGCAGCATATAACATATGGACGGGTGAGATAAAGTGACTTCTCCAGAGATCTCATAAGCCATTAAGAAACGTGTGAAGCTGTTGGGAAAGCAATTGACAACTCCATCTGATGGAACACAATATCTTCCATAATTATCTACGCATACTGAGACTCTCCAGGCACGAGA
>NW_015530125.1:0-622 GCF_001515645.1 Sinocyclocheilus grahami
AAGGCCAGAACAGCACAATTCTCTAACCTCTATTTGAATCTGGATGTTGTATAACGTTTACAATCCATAAGGAGACTCCAAAAACCACAGAAAACTAGTAACAAAAAAGACAAATAAATCCTGCAGAAACTGTACTTATAATTGCACTTATACATAAAACAAATACGCTTTCACAAACTCTGCATTAGTGCAGTGATTTCATCTCTTGTGAACCAAATATCTTACAGTTTGAATCATTACCAGGAAACTTTACATCTGACTTCTAAGTGATGCCAGAAATAGTATATGCATTGTTTTAACTTTAAATAATAGTGACCTTGTAACAAATCATAGTGAGCATCCAAACCAGTTAAAAACCGCATGAACAAGGCAAATGGGACCCAGACACGAGTGCTGTGTTACACACTCATCATGCTTAAACTAATACATAATAACGTCCATTCATGTAAGAATGTGCAATAAAAAAAATGTGCTTGATTTATAGAATGAGGTTATTCTGAAACAGCCACATTGCATTCAGTTAAAGCTGAAAATTATTTGTTTGCCACGAATGGCCTTTTGACTGCAAAGTGCCTCCTCTGATGCTGTATTGGCAGCAGTTTGATTTGCTTCATGTCCATTT
>NW_015530126.1:0-622 GCF_001515645.1 Sinocyclocheilus grahami
CCCATATTAAGAGCAGCTCCTTAAAGGGACGTAGCGGTTCCCCTCAAGTCCTGGCGTCGGAGTTGGGCCTTTGCATTCCAAGCTTGTGTGCGTTTAAATGCAAGGCTGCATTCAGCATCTCAGTGCTGGAGCCGCCAGACATGAGAGACGTGCAAATGTGTGGATAGTGGAGCCAGATGAGTTAGGACTGTGTATGGGCATAAGAACGTGTGTAAGATGAAAGCTGAATCTCAATTCATTGACTTCTACCAAATACAAAAATATGTGTTGTTGGTAGTGAAGTACATAGTTCATATAGTAGGACATAAACTTCTGTTTTCCTATGACTTTCCATGATTTTCCCTGTCATTTTTAATTATTAGACAATTAAGTATTTATTGTTTGTGCACATTTTCATTTCTATATTAGGTACCAGTCTTTTAAAGTAAAAGAACAATGTGAATAATAAATTATACTTTTGAAAATCTTCATTTAAAATAACTGTTTTCCATTTTATGTATTTTAAAATGTAATTTATTCCTTGATTTTCCAGCATTCATTACGCCAGTCTTCAGTTTCACACGATCCTTCAGAAATCATTCTAAAATGCTAATTTGGTGCTCAATAAACATTTATTTTTATT
>NW_015530127.1:0-622 GCF_001515645.1 Sinocyclocheilus grahami
CATTTTTGTTTCACAGACAGCAGGCCTGTAACAACACTATCACAGTCAGGATTTGCTCAGTGAAAAGCAATGGCAGCAGCGGCAAGATTAGTTTTGGAGCCCTCTCGTAAGAGCAGCGCGCTGATACAAAGCCCGTTTGATCCTCAGGGATTGTGGGATGTAAAGCGTCTGAGTCTGTCAACCCCTTTGTCATGATAGCACATGTTTTTCTCCATCTTCTTAGTCCACTCACCCGTCTATTGTTATTATCCGCTCTAGCAGCAGCTGCTGGCATTGTCATCGCTGTTAATCTGAGGGAATATCTTTAGCTCTCAGCGTTACGAACAGCTGTTGGTATTGTGCGAGAGTCGTTAATCTGATTCGCGATCTTTAGCTCCTCAATTTGGGGCTTTGATCCAGGTCATTACGCCACCTATTGCATGTAGTCTTTGTTGTAAATCTGAGCTGGAACTGTTCCACATCTGTAGACAAACACTCCAGCGGCCTGCTGTTGCCAGATGTTTCTCCTCTGCAATCATTCATTGTACAATGGCTTATTTAGTTGAATCTGAATCTGTTTCATCAATGACTCTATAAAGGGAACACAGCACGGATAACTTGCTTTTTGGAGTGCTTTTAAAAA
>NW_015530128.1:0-622 GCF_001515645.1 Sinocyclocheilus grahami
AAAGAAAGAAAGAAAGAAAGAGAAAGAAAGAAAGAAAGAAAGAAATTGATTCCCACTTATGTCGTGGAGGGGAGGATTTTTGGTAATATTTCAATTTTGGTCTGTTCGTCTCATATGAAGCTGTTTTATGACTTCAGAAGACTTGGAATATATGGCACATGAGTCATGTAGATTGCTTTTCCTGAGCAAAAACAACCAGTACTGCATTAAGATACAATAACATAAAAGGAATAAAAAAGAAAATATACAGTAACACCTCAATCAGTAAGAAAAATATCATCATAAGCCTTATAATTCTTATTGTTAACAATGAGTTTAAAAGATTTAACAATAAGCTAAATCTCGGCAAGAAAGACATCAAATCTAGGTAAAATCTTGAGAAATTTGTTTTTGTGAATAAAAAATGTACAGTTCAAAACAAAAAAATTAACAACAAGATCGATAGCACATGGTCATTGCCAGATATAGATCAAATATAGAAATATATCTTTCAGCGAAAATGTTAAATTATATTTAATAAAAGAAGACAAATAACAACTTAGGTTCTCCCAAAGAGATTTAATCTGATTGCAATGATGTAACCTTTCCTCCTCAGCTTTGCAGAATAGGCTACACATAAATT
>NW_015530129.1:0-622 GCF_001515645.1 Sinocyclocheilus grahami
TATATATATATATATATATATATACATATATATAAGGGACACATATGTATAAACTAGAACTTACTTTAAAACTTAATTTAAAATGGTCTGCTTTATTCCACTGTTGTTGTGTTCTATAATTGCTTTTCTGTTGCGCTCATCTGTGATTAAAACGGGTCCAAACTAAACAGCAAGAGTATGCTAGACCTGCTTTCCAGTAGTTATAGAAGCATTCCTTCACTGTTGAATCATCTTTTGATCCTGGAAGCCAACAAAAACTGTGTGTGTGTGTGAGGGAGAGAGAGGCTGAGAAACAAGAGAGTATTAATTTACGACACAATGTTGCTCTTAAGGCAAGACTTTTAACGGCATGAGTCATAGCGTCAGGATTAATGAAACTGTACTGTGAGCTGATAAAGACACTGCTTACCTCATATACAGCCAGGCTTCCAGAACTTTAGATATAAATCAGGTGCAACATCCGGCTGGAACATATTAGGGATACATACAGCTTTCCTGCTCTCTGTGAGCTCTTATCTGAGTCTTACAGGAAATCAGCATGTGTGAGTTGTCAGAACAATAACACAAGTGCACTGCAGCATGCAGTAGGTTGGACTGCTGCCATCTGTGTGTGTGTGTGTGT
>NW_015530130.1:0-621 GCF_001515645.1 Sinocyclocheilus grahami
GGGAAAAGGGATGTTGGTTTTCAAAGGCCTCGTGTGAAAATGGTGCCTATTGATGTCTGTGAAATCAAAAAGATGAGAGAGTGAGTGCAAGAGAGAGCGAGAGAGCGGACAGGAAGGGCGGGTTACCGGAGAGAGCATGCGAGAAGGAACAGCAAACGTTCTCTTATGTCTGAATGGGAGATGGACCATAGCTAATGCCAAAGACGTTGTATTATTTATTTAAAAAGCTGAAAGAGCTGCAACGCTGCAACTCTCTGTCTCGCAGTCCAAAGAGGCACAACACGCAGCTCGCTTTCACACAGCGTCTCTCTCCACCCAGGCTGGATGTGTGCTCACTACTTCCAAATGGTGATTACATGCTGAACCATTAGCATGAGAGAGACAGATTCTGCTTTGGCTATGCAGCAGTACTGCAGCTACTCACTGGCGATGCTGCAAGACGTTAGAGTTTCGCATATCCCTGTCTTCCTCTTGTTTTGATCCCATCTGTTGGGAATTGGGTTTGGCATGCTTTTGTCCGTAGAATCGCACCAAAGTTGTCATACTAGCTTAAGATGATGGAGCACAGCGTCGCTGATTTTTCCACTAAATTGTTTATCCAGGACACCAAAATCGCATCCC
>NW_015530131.1:0-621 GCF_001515645.1 Sinocyclocheilus grahami
GTTTTTTGTTATTATTTCAGACTGATTTGGAAGCAGGAATTTTTCTTAAATTGATTCTCTCGTTGTTTTTGGTCATATACTTTTTTAATGGTCTTGAAAGCCAACACAACTGAAAGTTTGCTTCTTTTAATTTATTTTACATCTTCAACTTTTTTTATTTACAAACAACATTTTCAGTGTTAAAATTATCTTAATTGGTTCCATTTAATGTATATTACGACTTTTCTGTTAGTAGTTTGTCGGTCATTTCCCATTGGAAGTTATAGAAGCTTGATACTTTTAAGAAACCAACAAACTAGACGTTTGCTTCATTTCATGTATTTTGTATGTTCAAAAAACTTTCACAAAGGATCCATCTAGAATTTGTTTAATTTCATGTATTTTATAGTTTGTCAGTTCAGTTGTTGTATCATCCATCTTGAAAGCCAACAAACCAATAATCGTTTCCCTTTTACTTAATTAACACCTCGTGTCTTCAAATATGTAAATTTTCATGTTATTCTCTGTCTTTCCCAGGAACCTTGTAAAGTTGGAGAGTTTAGAGGATACATACCTCCTAGAAGGAGGTGATGATTTGCTCTCGGACAAACACGGCTGTCCAGCCTACGTCAGCCCGGAAAT
>NW_015530132.1:0-621 GCF_001515645.1 Sinocyclocheilus grahami
TAAGCGTATTTATTAGAATACAAGATAACGCAGATCAAAAACAATTATAACAGCAATTATAAAAAAAATTTGTGGCAGGGCCAGTGAAAATGTAGGCAGGGCAAGTAAAAATTTGAACCACTGGCCTGACCGGGCAAGTAGAAAAAAACCTTAGCGTTGAGTCCTGCTTAATATCAATATTGAAAACCGTTCTGCTGCTTCATATTTTGGTTGAAAAAATTATGAACAGAAAATTTAAAAGAACAGCATTTGTTTGTAATATAAATATTTTGTAACATTATAAGTTGCATTGTCGATTAATTAACTTTTAAAAAAATCTTACGGACCCATTCATTCATTCATTTATTTATGCTAACAGAACTAACAGTCACAAATACAATCACAGATTGTAGATGTTTAATAGCTCTGACACAGACTGGTTTCCCAAATGTTGGATAATCCAGAGAAAATATTTGTCTAGCCTTGACCTAGTTGGACAAATCTTGCCTCAAAGAATGTATGTGTATTTTGTTTTCAGGCCTAGTTTTATTTTATTTTTTTACTAGCAACAAAACATTTGTCATTTGTCACAGTGTGCTATGTAGTTCTGTGAAATCTCATTGGTCCTAAATCATACTCTGT
>NW_015530133.1:0-621 GCF_001515645.1 Sinocyclocheilus grahami
GTCTCAGTGTGCTCTGTGTAGAATACACAACACTGCAGAACTGCTCCGACTGTGTCTTCTAAACACTGATGTTCTGCTGAGCACTGTTTCTGACGGATCAGACGGCCTGATTTCTATACATGCAGATGACAGTAACTGTAGTTTGTTACCTGGTAAGCATCTCCGCTGTCTCCAGGCCTTTATGAAGTAGTGTAGTTTATTCAAGAGCCACATGCACAGCAGAAGAGATGCAGCCAGCGTCCCCAACACAATGATGAACACAGGAAAGTACTGAATGTCCTCATACAGCACCTCTGAAACAGTTCAGACATTTGTGTCTATGTCAGAGAAAATAGTGGAAACTGAGTTTGTTGCATACACAAAGCATGTTATAAGCAAACTGCACACTTTGTGGTTTTCACATTCAAGTTCTGCCAGTTTTGTGCGTTCCTGAGAATGAGATTTTGTTTCCCCTGCGTCTTCACAGATGCACATCGTACACGCTGTATAGAGAACAAACATAAGTGTGAGTGCTGTTACTCTGCAGTACTGTTTAGGAAGGGGTAGATGAAGATCCCGTCTCCTGTGTCTGTTTGCATCTGCGTCTGAACCCGTCAGAAACCTCCACACACTCACACACAC
>NW_015530134.1:0-621 GCF_001515645.1 Sinocyclocheilus grahami
TGTCATATTGATCCAGCCCTGATCTGCATGTAAGAGGCTGATCTACGGCTCGGCCACAGTGGCATACTTATAAAGCAAATGCAGCCGGGGGTCGAGGGCAATTATTTTTATCAACATCTTAACACAGCCCAAGCCTATAATGTGAAAAAATCGGATGTCCTCAGAGAACTGCTCAAATACCACTGCAAGCATCTTAATTCAGTTCATTGATTAAAACCTTAAATAAACAACAGAAAAAAAAACCTTCCATGAAAAACATCAATGCAAGCACATTAGACAACAGCGGCCTTGGGAAAATATACAAGGTATCTACTCTAATCTATCACTGTGAGAGTGCTGGTAATAGCAGACATTAGTAGAAGATCATTACCCTCCATTGTGCATTCACTTAACTATACTAGACAGAGGTTACAGTGTAAGGTGGGCAAATGGAATGGCAGATGTTGTTTACTGGACCGAAGGAATGAGAAGAAATGGAGGAAAGACGTCAGAGCTGCAAGATTCAAGGCAGCAGTCATTTGTAAGTTTACCTTCAAGAATTCAAAATGATACTTTGGAATTATTGGGAGAGTAAAAAAAGTTATATCTATCTATCTATCTATCTATCTATCTATCTATCTA
>NW_015530135.1:0-621 GCF_001515645.1 Sinocyclocheilus grahami
AGCAACAATTCTATCTCCATACCACATACACATATACTCTCTCTCTCACACACACACACACACACACACATATATATAATCTAATAATATATTACTTCTGTGCTGTTTTAATGATTTTTAGGGTGCCAAAGGTTCAGCATCACACTCAAAAGACGAAGCAAATGATTTGTCTTCACTAATTATGAGTCTAGCGTCATGTTGTGTGAGCTTTAGCAGTGAGTTACTAATGAAACTTATGGCTTTCTGTTGGTGTGTTTTTGGCAAGGTTATTTTAACAGAAGTACTATCACTATTGTAGCATATTGGTATTTTTTAGTCTAAGTGTACTTCAATATATTTGAACAGAAAATCACAAAGTGTTACAAAGCGTAAAGTGTACATCAATATTTAATAATAATAACTTCATGTTAATTTATTATTATGATTATCTTAAATCGTTACATTTGCTTGCGAAAGGGCTTTTTTTTTTACACCTAACACAAATTACTTCTTGTAACGGCCACATCAAGGTCACTTGAGGTTTGATAAACATAATGCTCTCTTTAAATATGCTACCATGTTTAGCTTCTGATGAACGCAGACATCAATAATGAGTAGTTTAGATTGTTTCTGGTCAGGCAT
>NW_015530136.1:0-621 GCF_001515645.1 Sinocyclocheilus grahami
CCCCCCCCAATCAAAGCCCCATTCTTTTTTTTCTTTTTTTTTCCTTAAGTGATAGTGTATCCTGGTTTTTTCCTTACATCTCTAAGCAATTAGCACATTATGCTGAAGGATTGCAACCAGCACTTTAAAAAGGCGTAATTATCTTTATTGTGCGTGCTCCCTTTTTTGGCACTGAGGACGACAGCTCTTCCCTGTTGTTACCACGGCCACTGTTGCCGCTGTTGCCATGGTGTGGGGTTGCTCCGTTAGGCTGCATTTGATTGGTAGAGAGTGTGGTGCTCATTAGGGAAATGATAGCGGCCTGCCGGCCGGAGTACTGTAGTCTAGAAACAATGAATTTGGTTTTCATTTTACATTATCATATTTTGGCTCCTTTGATTAATTTTAACTGTTTTTCTTTTTAAGAACTGATTTTAAGAAGTGGTTTTGATATATATTTAGTGTTTCTTAAACTGAATTAAGAAAAACTTGTTTGTTTCAGCTAATATCACGTCTGCATGTTATGTTTGAAAGGGAATATTTTACACAAATATTTAATGATATATACTATCGTTCAAAAGGTATTGCTGTCAAAAGTCAGTACGTTTTTGTTTTAAAAAATAAACAAATTTTATTGATTGA
>NW_015530137.1:0-621 GCF_001515645.1 Sinocyclocheilus grahami
AAAAAATTCTCAAAAATGTGCAGAAATAAAAATATTATGCATTTAATTATAAATAATGCTAATTATTATGACAAAGCAATGTGCAATTTTATAATAAAAACTCACCACAGGTTATAAAACAAAAATGGAAATGACAGTTGCTCATATTTGAAATAAATGTGAACTTGTAAGAATGTGCAAAGTACTTTCTTAAAAAGCCCATTGTTGAAGAAACAACCAACAATCTAGAATCTAATATGTTTATATGAGAAAAAGCACAAACATAAATAACTGCACATCAAGCAGAAGAACACCATTTATTTTTTTAAAAATGCCTTCATAAATAATTTATATCTGATATACTTAAAACTCCCATGATTACAAAATAAACTTTGTGACTGAAACCACAAATGAAGGAAATAGATAGAAACACCATAACTGATATTTTTCAATCAAAAACCTGAATAGGGTCATCATCCTCAATAGGGCAGCAATTAGTAGTTTCCAATATTATAATATTCATGAGGAGTAGATTCAAATAAAATAATGTTCAGTGAACTACCTGCACATACAATTGTCATATCTGCTATAATAGTGAATAATTTCTAGCAGGTTTTATTGCTTTACAATGGACACACACAC
>NW_015530138.1:0-621 GCF_001515645.1 Sinocyclocheilus grahami
AAAAAAAAAAGAGAGAGCAGGTCATGGCATTGTGTTCTCACCTGTCCACAAACATGATGACCATGTTTTGTTTGTCTTTGTGTTTCTCTAGTTCTCTCTTCAGCCATCGAACCTTTTGACCTCCGCCGACGGTTCGGGCCACATCTCCACCCTTCCACTCCTCACCCAGACCCAGAACCTACATAACACCATAAACACATAATTGTGCACACATATAACTTGTGCAATGGGTGTCACATTAACTACAGAAGTATCAGATTTGGAGGGAATGAGTAGACGCGACACCTGAACGGAGTAGTTGAACTGTCGGATGGTGCGCATGAACCTCAGGTAGCCATCGGTCACTTCTGTCGCCGCGGTGATCACCAACAGCTCATCTGAACACACACAGATTGTGTTTTAAAACACCGCTGGCTTCACAGCGACTCAATCGGAGTTGGATATTTATAACGGCTCTATATCTACAGTGAAGGGTGGACTGTTGTGTTGGGGTCAGTGTGACAGACACTCATTTATTAAACTGCTTAACTCTTTCTCCGCCTCTTATCTCATCTTTTACAAGAAAACTGTTATACTCTCAGGGGCGCTATTACGCATCTTCTGAACGAGTACAAAACCTCC
>NW_015530139.1:0-621 GCF_001515645.1 Sinocyclocheilus grahami
ATTTTTATCAGTATCTCTGATGATTTCAGACTGACCTTAGAAGTTTGAATGACACTTGTATTCTGATAGATTCATTAATGTAATGCTGTTTTGCAAAGACACGATGATTGAAGCTTGAGGCAGTGAAATCTATATTTCACACCAGTCTGTTTAATTTTAAGAGTGGAAAATGGTATATAAAAATGTCTGCTTTTGGCACCAAAATCCGTTTTATCCTCCGGGGAATAAAACTAAACACGTATGTAGTGTATGAGTGAGCTGTGAGTCACAGCAGAGGCCTCTATTGTTGGGTTAATGAATGTAACAGCGCTCTCTTTTCTTTCAGATTCTGTCTCAGATCCAGTGGTACGATAACCTCATAACTCCAGTGGTGGACTCTCTCAAATACCTCACCTCTCTCAACTATGATGTGCTGGCCTGTATCCTTTCAGACGGCTGTTATAATTACACTCCCACTGTATAATAATCTTCCCCCTCCGCTAATAACAGCTCTCCCAGGAACTTGCTGATCTCCTCCAAACTCCCGTAATGTGTGCGTGATTAAAATAGCATGTAATCGCTCACCTTAACTTCATCATCACCGAAGCTGACAGCTTTGTGCGTTTAAAATGAGGGAAAAAA